>NW_020450938.1:1004528-1013835 GCF_003343035.1 Apteryx rowi
GCGCGCCGTTGGTGGAGCAGGAGACTCCCCCCGGCCACCCAGCGCTGTTTTGCTTACTTGTGACTTGCTCAATTATTTTATAAATTGGAATTTATGCAACCCGGCCCGAGTGGTTGTCAATTTGTCACGTTTACCTATAACACTAATATTATTAGATTTATTTAGATCAAATTAACTAATAAACGATAACCTTCTCTCCCCCCCCTTCACCCCCATGACACTTCTTTTACAGACAGTGGAGAAAAGTGGGTACTTCTTGGGTCCTATTCATCTTGTCTTGACAGAAATATCCACTACCTACCAGATGAATCTATTCCAGAAGTATTCCCCATTTGCTCTGATCTACATGTGACTGCCTCATGTGTGCAGTGTAGATGTCTAATGTGAGGTTGTGGACGGATCCCATGCCTCACTGCTGATTCCACAGCTCAAGAACAAAGAATGAAAACAGTGCAGGACTGATATGGGAAAGGGAAACCACACAAGAAAATGTAATGACTAAGGTATTGCAGAACATCAAATGGAAGGAAAGCTCAGAGCTGGTTCAAATCTCAGGATTTTAGCCAAGGTGTGATTTTATCACCCCAGTTACGAGGAAAAAAGTAGTCTTAAAGTACTCTTACAGGTATGTAAGAAGTTCTTTTGATGAGATAAGTGAGCTTTAAATTTAATCACTGTAGATAAAGAAAGACTAAATGTGGCACTGATGATCTGGACAAAAGACAAGTTGTTGGTTTTGGTTTTTGTTTTTTTGGTTTTTGAATCTTTCCCTTCATTCCATTGACTTTTCTTTTAATTACTGAAAAATGGAAGTATTTTGAGAATTATAAAATGGTTCAGTTTAACATTCCTGTGATGCTTCTTCTATTAGAGCTTCTCCTGATAGTTTGTCATTTTTTTTAATGTGACTCAAAACTGTATGACAAAATAACCTCAAATTCATAAACAACATAGACTTTGTTGAAACTGCAATTTTGGTAAAACCCTCCTTGCCCAAGCCCTGTGGTTGTGGCTAAGAGGTTGGGACAGCTTAGAACATAATTAGACTGGAATTTACTTGGACAGATATCTAAAAAGACTTTGTCATATTAGATTATACTTTCTCTCAAACAACTTTTTAGAAAGCAGTGTATATAACATGGTGTGTGATTTTATACTGCATCTGCAAAAGTTCTGAGTTAGCTCCTCTTGAACTCTATAATATTAGCCCATTGAATTAAGAGTTAAAACTTTTTGGGATGTCCTGTGTTAAATTTTTGGCATAGTCCTAGATTCTCTTTTAAAACTAAACATCTGCCTGTGAAAACCTTAAACAGGTGTGATAAAAATCAAAGATAGCACAAGTCTCATGCTAAACTCAGTAGCCCTAACATGCCTCTTTGACTCATGAATTTTTCCTGGCCATTTTTTTCCAGACATTGCTGGGGTCACTACTATTTAAATTGTAACACCTGAAACAAGGTTGCATTTTTCTACCACCCACAAAGAGAAAAGGCCCAAAGAAATGCCACTAAAACATTCTGGTCTGGTTTTCAGGCCTTTGCACAGATTTATCCCAGCTCTGATTGTATCTAACTATTCTTATGACCTTAAAGAGTTATTATATTTTCCTTAAAAATAACATGGCTTTTTAATGCTGCAGCTTCACTTGTTCTTGTTTTTTAAACTAGAGAATTAAATATGATTAAAATGAGTTGTGGGTTGTAGCATATGCCCCAATTAAATTTTTATTCACTGTATGTTATTTGACATACTGCCTGGGTAGTCTTGGATAACTAATTCCTAACTCTAAGCTAATCTAGTGATTGTGATACCAGTCAGGTCTACAGTCAGATTTTTTGGTTGAAATAGCTTTACTGGTAATAGTTCATGAGTTTTTAGAAGGTTTTTCAAAAAATTAACATTTTTGCTTGTAAGCAGTGTCACTGAAATTCAGGTTTGGATCTTGAACAAATTATTGTGATGAAGGGGTATGCAAGCCTCTGGAACAAAAGCAGAAAATGTTTTTCATATACAAGTCTTTTCTGTTTTGCAATAAAAAATGAATTTGGCACTGTCATTCCTCTAATACAACTAATATCTTGGCAGCTGAAGCAAAACTGAATTAACTGTGTAATTAAGTTCTGTTACTACAWAGATTTAATGAGTAAATGACCTAAGAAAACCTTGTGTGCCTGAAAGTTTGCCTGTTTTTTCCAACTACAATAACTTTCTAATAAAAGATATTATCTCTACCCACAAGGCTTGTCTTGCTTGTGTCCTCAGACTGTCCTGAAGTAAATGCCCCCACTGGATTCTGACTGTTAAATAATCTTTACTGTTCTTTTCAGAGGGGAATTTCGGTAACGAGGAAATAAGGGAAAAATAGGTCTATTATTACTTTACTGCATGTGCCCCAGTTCAGTCTGAAGGAGAATAGCCACCTTCAGGAATGAAATACCTTCTGTAATAAACAATTTCACAAATCCCTGGGTGCAAGGGCATCCAGAGCACTCACAGGAAGGATGGTTCCACAAGTAGGTCCTTCACCTTTGTATACTATGATAAGAGGTGTCTAGGATGGGCTGTGTTCAGGTAGGTTGCTTTGACGCTGCACTGGAGAAGGCAGTTCAGGAAGAGTCAGGCATTCCCAGGATACATCCCCTGTGGTGCCATGCCTGGCAGGCAGCCTCGATGCAGCCTGAGCTGAGACCATATGGAGGTGTCAGCACAGAAGCAGCCGTGTTGTCCTTTATATCATGGCTGTGAAGGCACGGGGGGGGGTCACACACGGTGACAGACCATGCAGTAGTTGGGCAACCGATGTACCCGCAACTGTGCTCTGAGTGCAAGTCACACCTGATATTACTCCTAGGATACCACCAGGGAGACCACCAGTGAACATGGCCCATGGTGCGGTGCAGCGCCGCAAGAGGGCCTTGRGTGGGGACCATCCACACCAACTCCTAGTGATGCTGGACTGGCTTTGTGTGAGCCAGTCCAGGCCCAGAGACAGTGAGGGCATGTTTCTGTGCAGTGTTGACGTTAGTGGGGACTTGAATGGGGGCACTTGGATGAAGAGTCTGTAACGAAACACCAGTGGGTGAAATGCACATCAGGGTATGAACACTGATGAGGTTGGACTGTAGCATGAACAGCACTCAGCTGTAACTGTTTCCATTGTAGAAAAACTGCTTGTAGTCTGGAAGCAGTATTTTTAATTAGTAAGTAAGTTCTGACTATTTCTCACCTTGACAGATAGGACATGTATTAAGGCAAGGTTTACATTTAAAAATGAAAACCAAAAGCATTTCTAAGAATAAACTGAAGGCAGAGTTCTTTAACAGCCCATGAGTTTTGAATCAACCTGAAAATTTTCTTTTCTCTGTAGTATTAAATGCAGTTCAAATTCTCAGTGTGGTTCAAGTAAATTATTTAACAACAGGTTTTGTGGTAATTGTGRTTTATTGGTCAGTCTGAAATAACCAGTGCCCCCAGACTCACACTTCCACATGTGTAGTATGAAGTTGTAGAGCTAATGTACTTACATCAGACATGCTGGAATGTTAGGAGACTTGAGACCAGCCAAAGGTTTCTTTTCCTTCCACTCTCTGGGTGTCTTTATTTGACTGGTCATATTTCTTTATTTCAGCGTTTTTATTTATCACATTATGAAAAGGGGCAGCATGGGGTTTCAAGTTGCTTCTGCTATAATTTAGCAAGAACAATGAAGTCTTTTCAACAAGTTCAAAGGAACAAATAAAAAAAAAATCTCGTAGAGACAATGGCGACTTCATTTTCTTCTCTAGCTAATAGGTAGTGACTCTCTGGTAATCAGTGGAATTTTTTACACAGGCACAAATTGAGAGAACTGAGCCTGTCACGCATGTGGCATATACTGAATTGAATATTTGGGTGACAAGAAAAATAATTGTCTCTCCAGGCAAGGGCATGTGTTGGAAGTAGAAATAATGATAAACCCCACATCTCACAACCACTGCTCAGCCAGGGCACTCACACGAATTAAGAGTTAGTTGGTACGCTCACTTCTCTTCTGCTTTACTGTGTTTAAATTTTCAACTTCACACTAAATGCCTTGAACTTCAAGCATTTTGAAGGCAAGCATTAGTGTAACAGGATGCAGAAGCTGTATGGCTAATGTGTCTTGCTCTGTGTCCACAGGCATGTGTATGAGGCTGACCCTTTTCTCCCCCAACAGTGACACCTGGAGTCATTTCTGCTGGAAAAGCAAGTGTAATGCAAGGCATAAGGCTCTCCTTTGAGTCAACAACAGCCAACAAGCCAACAAAACAATGATGTTCCTTCCCCATGCTATCCTAACAAACCAGTTAAATTAGGCTGGACTTTCAATGGTGGTTTAAGCCTATTTTAAATGAGACTTAATTATACCTTTTTATTTTTTGAGCCGGGATGAGGTTTCTAGAAAGGTGTCATACAAAGAGAGTTTTCTGCTTGATACATCAGCATTCTTCTGTTCTGTAATGATCAGGAAAGAGATATAACTCCAGATCTCATATATCCCAGGTGAGCAATCCCACCATTTGAACTCAAAGAGTTTTTTGTGGCAAGAAAAAGATGAAAAATGTTTATGCTGATTCAAGTTGATGGGTTTTTTTGTTAAGTTGCATTTTGTTTCAGCCACTGAAACAAGAGGTCAGTCTTTACCAGGGCTATAAAGCACCAATGAAAGGAAGAGAAAAAGACATTCCTTTTTTGTAAGATCATGGATATGATGTAACAGTGCATTTGTGTGTGTATCTGTGTGCGTGCAGTACTGAACAGTACACAGAACTGAGGCCCGATTCTTGCATCTGCTAACTTCACATTTAGTAGGTTGCTTGCAGCTCATGCACAAATACAGACTGAAGTGAGTCCTCTATGTTAACTGAATAAAAATTTATTAATCTGCATTCAGTCTTGTGTTTTCCATTCACAGAAAACTTTTATCAACTTCAAAGTTTTATCTGAAGGCTCTCTGTCTAAAGGGTTAGGTGTAATATGACTAATTTTTAACAGCTTACATTGGTTCTCCTATATATATATGTGACTATTACCTTGACCTGATTTTCATATATATATCTGCTGTAGTTATTACTTACCTGGTCATTGAGTTGGATTTTGTGCTTCCAACAGTGGCCTGTAGTGAGTGCTTAAAAATAAAGAAAAATAAAGAAAAACAAAGTGGAAACARCAGAATCCCAAGGCCATACAAACAATTCTATACATTTAGCAGGGGGTAAAGAAAATCCATCTTTATCTCAGCAGCTAGTGAAGCATATTATTTGATATTCTTTATTTGAACTTGTGCTATGTCAGGAATGGCATCACAGTTACCTACATCCTAGAACTAGAAGTCTAAGAAACAGTTGTCAGAACAGTGTTTTACTCTTTGTGCTGCCATCCTTTCATAAATAGTAGTTACAATAAAGCTTGCTTGGCAGACTGTGAAAAAATTAGCTCAGTGCCCTACAGGGCTAACCTTGTCAGAGACTAATTTTACACCTGCCTGCTGACATGTGTGACCTGAAGGACTGCTGAGGTATTGTCACAACGATGTAACAGACTGTGAGTGAACTGGAAAATATGTGAAATGCTGAATCACATGATGTGTATTTTATATGATCAAAATGAAGAGAAGGAGGAAAAAACCCCCAAAGACACTAACTGATTTTCTAGAAATGTGGAAACAGGCTCCCTTGAAGCACAGCCTGTCCTGAAAGATAGTGCTGAGATTGCTCCTCTTGGAGTGTCCCTGACAGGATGCGTGTCTCAAGAAGAGTCTGTCCTCTTGGGTTCACCATTTTTCTCTTGCTCCCTCTTCATCCTTGCTAACAGTCCAGTGCCTTACCTCTGAAGCACCCTACTCTGAAGCCTTACTCTGCTGGGGGAAATAGGAGGACATAAGAGGCTTGTTTAAACTTTACTAGAGCTATTTATTTAATTAACAAAACACATCTGGCAAGTCATATACCAGACAAATATTGACAAACATTCATTTTTACCAACAAATATTTTTCTTGTTGCTTTTCTTAAAAAAAAATCTATATGTGGATCTGAAAAGATGCATTTTAATATGTAAAAAGGAATGACTTCATTTAATTTTAATAGTTCAAAGATGGTCCATGTGCAAGATAATTTAGAATGTAGCATTTGGGGTTTATGGAGACTGTTGAGAAACTCAGTTTCTTTTACTGAGGAAAACAAAGCAACATTCTATAAAAGTGAGGTGACCTCAACATTTTGCCTGAAAATTTCCTGTAGTGCTTTATTTAATGATATTTTAAAAGAAAGCAGAAATCCTGTGAAGAGTTATTGTGCAAGATTCGGAAAAAGAATGTAGGTAGTTGTGAAATCAAAATGTTATTTGTCCTTCTAAATCTAAGCTCATCTTCTTTAGTTATTACTACTGCCACTATAACAACAACACAGATGCATATTAGCTTTGTGGTAGAAATATCTTCACCATTGGTCTTCTGCAAAACCCCTCAGTGGATTGGCTTTTCTGTGTCATTCTTTACAAGCCGGCATGACTGGTCTTTTGAAATGGGCTTACCATGAAATTTACATTAATTGGCTCTACAAAGAGGAAAAAAAAATCTCATATATTAAAGACAAGATAAACTGATAGTGTGGATTCAGAGCTTGCGACTTCAAAGAGCTCTTTGAGTTTACTTGCTTGTGTCTGCCTCTGGGACATTATGTTCTTTTCACTAAAAACTGTGTTCCTTGTTGGTCACTTTTTAATCTCTCCATGTGGCCAAGCAGTAAGAGTTTAGAAGAGAGTAGAATCATAGAATAATTCAGTGTGGAAGGGACCTTAGGAGGTCCCTAGGCCAACCTCCTGTGAAAAGCAGGGTCAGCTATGAGATCAGACCAATAAATCTGTTAGAACAGTTGTTCCTTTATTTCTGTGACTTTTCTAAAAGAGTTTTTCAGCTAGACATCTACACAAGTGTATGGCAGTCCCAGTTGGGTACTGCTTTCTAGTAAACTTGTTACCTCTAGAAGACTAATATCTAAGAGTGGTTAGTCCTCAGCCACATTGCCATAATGGAGTTTTAGTTGATTATCACCCATGACTGAGAAAACTCTGTAGACTATTGGTTATTTTAGCAAGCATTTAGAGGCATAGAACAATTCAAATTGTAAGACACCTCTGGATGTCATCTATTCCAACCATCTGCTCAAAGCATAGCCAACTAGAGCAGGCTACTCAGGGCCTTGTCCTTGAATTTTGAATATATCCAAGGATGGAGACTCCACAATCTCTCTGGGCACCTGACAGAATGTTTGACCACTTGCATCATGAAATTTTTTCCTAATATCTAACTAGAATTTGATTGTCTTTCTTGCTCTTCTGAACTAATACTAATTATTTATTATACCCATGTGATAGACACAACACCAATCATGTGAGAACTTTTATGAAATAATCAATAAAATATCTATAGAAGTTGTTCCATATGCCTCTGAAGAAATTGTCTACTCTCCCAGTGATGGAGAATTTTGGCACACACATTAGCAGTGTGGTGCCTTCTTCTTTGGCCCTGTGTAAATACATAACCTTTCTTCTGATTATATGAAATTAATTTTTTTCACATGAACTTAAAGGAACAGCCCTGACTGATTTGACAGACTACTAGAAAACAAATCAAGAAATCACTGAGTCCATCTACTATAAGGGACGAATAGCTGGACAGGTTAATAAGGAAATTTACCTCTTATACATGGTAGTTCAACTTATTCATAAAAACCCTAATGATGAAGATTCTACAGTCTCCCTAGGCAATCTTTCTATTCTATTCTATTCTATTCTATTCTATTCTATTCTATCCAAGATTCCTACCATTACAACCAAGATTCCTACCATTACAAAGGTTTTTCCTAATGCCTGAACTTCCTTTGCTACAATGTAAGCCCAAAATAGTTGATGCATAGCTATACGAAATAAAATAATAACAAACTCTCTGTGAGAGATCCAGAAAGCTATATATTCTGGGGAGTATTTCTGAATAATGAAAACAAGAAGATTTAATATTTCACAAAAAGAAACAATTTAACTAGGCAAAGTTGTCTATACTTTTGTGCAAAAGAATGGGTGAAGAAAAAGGTTAGAATAAAGAAAAATAGAAGGTTTCAAATAAAAAGTTGTTGCCATGGAAAAAGTCTTCAGGATATCTTGGAAAAATCTACATTAGGTCAAAAAGAGATTTTTTAAAAGTCAAATTAGTGCTCAAGAAATGTGCCAGCTTGACAGCTGAAATTCATTATCTACCCCAGAAAAGACTGAGGAAGGCCAGCAGCTATGCAAGTTTCATCATATTTCTCTCCCAATGCACCTTTAATCCTTCTAGGATTGGTTGCCTTCTAGGCAACCAATGAGTTGAATTAGAGCTCATTTCTTCATATCTTTTTGTCAACATAAAATCTGACATTAATGTGTTGGGCCAATAATATAAAAAGTAGGGTGATTTCTTTGTGACCTTGGMTCCTTGCATATAGGAACCAACTAAGACCACCAAATCCACACCCCATAAGCCACTGATTGACTATCCTTTAGACTTTGACAGAAGACCTGAAAATAAAAGTGCTCCTATGATGAAACAAAAAGCACTCATAGGAACATAGCCAAGTTGTATCTCTGTGAAAAATACTCTTGTTAAATCTAGAGTAGCACAAATGAAGACAGAATTTGTTCACGCTTCTTTTGAAAGCCTATATTGTTGCCAACTAGTGCTTTATTTTTCATCTAACAATGAAACCAGTAAAAATAAAAAAATAAAGTCAACAGAAGTATGGGTTAGAAATTCAAAGAGCCCTGAACATATAAGGGTATTAAGCATATGTCTGTCTGCCATTGAGGGGGTACTAGACACACACTATCCTTTGTATATCATACCAAGTCAAATACCTAAAGCTCTTAAAGTCTCCCAAAACTTCAGTCAGAGTGTAAAAAAAAMCAAAAAAAACTACAAATCACCTTTCTATGCCAGTATTTTACACACAGTGCTATATAAAACCTACTAGTTTCTTATGAACAATAGTGCAATAAGTCTGTGTAAACCAGTGACTCTGAGCCTGAGAACTCGTCTGTTCTTTTTAACTATCAGTCAGTCCAGTAAAAGATATCAGCTCCCTCCATGAACATAACCTTTGAAGTAAATTTCTGGATTCTGACAAGGTTTTTTCAAGCTTGGTGCTTACAGGTATTTTATTAGCATGCCCACAACCAAATACAATACACATTAAAGTGTTTCCATGTCATGTAGCGGGGTAGGAGATCCTTTTGGCCAGAATATGTGGTGTA
>NW_020450938.1:1013985-1237686 GCF_003343035.1 Apteryx rowi
CTGTACTTTTTATAATTGTGTATATCAGTGCAAGCTGAAATAAAATTAAAGCACTATCATTTTATGTTCATTTTTGGATGCAATAGGCAATGGAGAATCAGTCCAAGTTTTTTTTTGTTTTGTTTTGTTTTTTTAATGACTAACACTTTAAAGGGAAATAACTGATAAATTCCAAAAGGCCTGTAGGAAAAAGGTAGGGTCTTTTGACTTTTGTTGTGTGAAAAATGAAAACATTAAAATAGAATTCATATGAGAATAGTGGTAATAGCCTTCTGGTAAAGAGAACATTTGTTTCTACAGCTGTAGACCAACTTAATTTTTATTATATTTTAAGCTATTTCAGTAACACTTTTTATAGTCAGGCTAAAAATATGAACATGATTCAAGATATTTATCTACCCAGGATTCAATCTCAGATGAAATGTTGATTTAAAATACAAAAGAATTTTTGCATGCCTATTCTCCATCCACACCAAATAATCTCTTGAGGTAGATAACTCCCAAGTCTACCTCTCCAAACTTGCCTCTTCTCCTTTAGTTTCACACTGTAGCTTATCTTCAAATATTTCTGCCTGATGATATACCACTAACTTAAATTCACAATGACAAAGACCAAACACTTTATTTACTTCCATCTCTTCTGCATCTACTCTTCATCACTTTCCTCCCTATGGCCTTTCTTTGGAAGCTGTTCATGTCTCGATGCCATACCAAGCCACTTTTCCATTTTCTCCCGTTTCTCTTTGTCCCTTAATCTCTAACATTTGTGGCAATTTCTGTTAAGTGTCTCTATCTCTCCATCCAGCTTTCCCTTGTATTTTTTTCATGCTATTTTCCACTGAAATTAGTCAAGAAAGTCTTATCCTCCAGATGCACTGACATGAGTATGCCTGTGGTTAAAGATTCTAGCCTAGCTCTGCAAAACATACTTCTACATAAATCCTGTTTGAATCAAGGGCACCGAAAAGAAGTTAGTCTTCTAAATTTGTGTGTGAATCTGGGCTTAAGTGGTAAAACAGATCTTAAGAATTGATAACTTATTTGTACCATACCTACTCAGAATCAGTCAGCTGTGTACCTAGTTATTCTTTCTCCTCATTACAGTTTCCTTCATCTTTCCCCTTCCCTCAGGCCTACTGATTATTTGTTATACTAGCCTGACATGTTTTGGCTTAATAAGATTGCAATTCTTCAGCCCAGAGATAGTACTTCTTTATCTGTAATAAACTGCAGATAAATTCAGTGCAAAGTGGCACTGCAGAGACATTTTTCAACAGTGCATGTAGGCCCCTGAAGTCTCATTTTGCATGAGTATCAAAAAACAGCACCACAATGGCAGTCAAAGAATTAGTTGCAAAAAATATCTTGACAATAGTGCCCATAAATTGTTTAAATGAAAATGCTTGTGRTGAAGTATTCCAGGACAGAAATAATACCTTGCAGTATACCTTGCAGTATATGAGAAGAACTTGGTAAGTGCCAACTCCTGAAAATTATGGGATAGTTCTCTTTCTCCCCTGCAAACCTTATGTTGGCTTAAAAAAGCTATAAGGTTAAAAAAAATAACAGAAGCCTATTTTGCATTGCCTTTATTTGCTTTCCAGATGTTAAATGCTTAGGGTGCACGAGACACATTTTCCAGCTTATGTCCTAGAGCATGAGGGGGGGGAAATTCATCGGTCGCCTTTGAGTGAAAGGATGAAGGTTTCCCAGAGCTTACACGGGAGTTGTAGATTGGGAAAAAAATGTTTCTTCCTCAGTCTTCTCTCAGGGCAGTGCATCTGGGTACCAGCAAGAGTGAATCTTCATTAACATTCTTTATTTAGGTCACTTTTGTAGCCAAAGCAATTGCATTTTCTGACTAGGTCAGTAAAATGAAATTCAGGCTTGTTACTGGCAAAAAATGAAATAAAATGCATGGAATGAAGCTGCTAAATACTTCTCAGATTTCTCTGGGAATTATTTTTCCTTTCTGTCAGGCAGGAAAAAGGTTTTCCATATAAAAGTGCCAGTCTGAGATACATCTGGATTGCATCATGCAGTCTACATACTATGGACTCATTGAACCTGCAAGATTCTTACCTTTGTTTTGTGAAACGTTTCCAAACAACATCTTTCGCTCTCTCAGAGGCTCTGGATAAGTAGATCAGTTGCATGTTTATGAGTTTCTTTTAATGCTAGTCCTCCAGGGCCTTAGAAAAGAGAGTTGTTGCCAAATATCCCATATGCTATGGAAAAGGAAGACAACACAGTCTTTCAGATAAGACATAAAGCTGCATTCTTGGACACCAGAGTGATTCTGCTTCCCTTTCATAGGCCTCTAGGAGGTCATTCCTTCAGTAATATAGCTGGACTTTGTGTAATAATAACAGTTAAATTAATGGAAATCAGTCTTTTACCATATTTGAGAACATATTTCCACTCATTTCTGCACATCATTGCCTAGAACATTGACAGTCAGCCCTAATGTTGGTCAACATAGCCTTAAAATGTGTTTAGCAAAAGATCCCTGGCCCTTTTCACTATTCTCTTTATGCAGAAATGTACTCACATGAAACTAATCTCTGGATAAATTTACTTCACTGTAATAAGTATGATCAGATAAAATAAAAAGGTCTGACTTCCTCACTTTCATGTCAATTTAAACTGGAGTTCCTTCTGAATTACATTACTACACATGCACAGGAAATTAAGCTAAAATAGCCTCCAAAAGGTAATATTTAGCTTGATACAGATTTAAAGAAGCTTGATACAGATTTAAAGAATGGTTTGTTCCATTCTCCATCCTTCCTGGATGGATAATAAGTAATCAGCTGCATTTTGGCTGGTGGAAGAAAAATGTACAAATAGCAATTCCATCAAGAAAATTAATTCTGATAAGGCCCGTTTAAAATATTTACCTTGGACTTTGCGAAAGTCAGGAATGTTCTAATCCAATATAAAGACTGAGTTAATACTAAAACCTCTATCCAATTCAAATGCTGTGCTGACACAGAGATTAGAAAAAGAGAAAAGAATTAGTAGCTCAGTTATCTCCTTTATGTGCTTATTTTTTGCATTCCTTTGATCTTGGATCTTTTTCAAATTACACCAAAGTATTTTTTTTTTTTCTTCCTCCATTTCAGTGGACTTATCTTTGGTTCATTTGTCTTTCATTTGATTTATACTGTAACAGGCTTTTGTTGAAATCAGTTTGGATGTGTATAAATACATATTTTGATAACTGCAACAGCAACCCATTGTGGACATGAAAATCATCCTGTTTACACCAAGAAAGCCAACAGTACCTTCCTTCCATGTTATGATATTTGTTGTAACTGTCAATCCATATCCCTAAACCAGCAAATATAATATGCAGATATTCTCTTGTAATCAAATTGAGCTACAGAAAGGTTATCAGCCCATTATGAATTGAAAGATCAAGGTCAGAAATTAAAAAAAAAAGATAATAATAACAGCATATTTTGTACCAAAAATGAACTCAAAATATTTCTAATTAGAACTTAGATACTATGAGCTTATAATAGATATAAAACTTCCGAAAATGTTATTAGCTGATATGGACCTTCTCTAAAGTCTTTTCGTGAGAACTAACTGTATGCAAACTGACCATGTGCTGCTCACTGTAACTCATTCTGCTTGGGAAAGAATTCTCTTTGGAAGCTCTCACTTTTAAAATATTTTCTGCAAGCTAACAGCCTTTTTGTCTGCTTTCATGTGACACTTCATTTTGTGAACTGTCTATGCCACTGTTGGAGAAATGCTCTGCGTGGCGTCATAGGAACCAAGTTCAGAGTGACAACTGAGCATTAATGACACAGCTCTGCCAACTAAATGCCATCCTGGTGCTAAGAAGTCCTGTCAGGACTGCTTTTAGATCTATTTCTGCAAGGTCCCGGGCTGAGCTGTGCAGGCAGTCCAGCTCAGGCTGGCAATTCCCACAGGGTTTTGTACCACTGTCCACTAGATGATATGATTATGCCCCATATTACTTGACTCTGTAAAAGAGTTTAGGATTTAGTTTACACAGAAGAGATGCAACAATACATTCCCTGTGTCAAAAAACGAATGAAGAATGACCCAGGAAGTAACAAGGATCACAGAGGAAATACAAGAGCATGTTCAGCAGGCAGACCCAAAAGGTTCTGAAAATGGCTCAGGACACTTGTGGCATGYAGAAGGATACAGCCTTCCTCTTAATCTTATTCTTAAACAAGACATATTTCTGATTGTAGCTTAATTTGAGTCTTTTCACCCCTCCTGGGCAGCAGTTCCTCCTCTAGCCCCATTTCCTGCACATAGCAACAAAGTAGGCAGAAAAGGTTAAGAGATGTTCCCTACCAACAATCTAGATAACAATCTCAAAATGAAAAATTTCTGTGAAAACATAAATGCTTTCATCTTCCAGGGTTGACTAAAAGTCAGCACTTTATCCAATCTGCCCTACAGTGGACTTTGAATACAGCTCTGAAACTCATTGCGTCTTGTTATTATATCTGCGTTGTATGTGAGTAAGATCTATTTGTCATACGATGGTCTGTACAACTTTTCTGTACAGACAAGATAGTTTTTCTCACAAGCCTACTTTAATCTACCTTTACCAATACTTGTATCAATGAACACAGCTCCTAGTAATTCTCTCCTGAAACAAGACTGATTTCATTGTAGAAATTAAACTGTAGAAATTAATTTTGCTTTAGAAATCCACAGTTAAATCCTTATTGGCTTATTTCTATTATGTTAATGTCTTCTTATACAAAGATAGTAATTTTTTTCAGATAAATTTTGAAGGAATCTGGCAGCTGTTACATAGTCTGGGCAAAATTTTCTGCTATATGGACAAAAATGTTCCAACTTCTTAAGAGTTTTATGTAATTAAATTTATATGGTTTCAGTCATTCCAAGTCCACTGAAATTTATTTTGCTGTGGGCTTGTGTTAACCATACCTTGTAAAAAACATACATTATGTTTATAATGTATTTTTATGATATATGTAGATCACAATGATTAAATCAGATTGCTGTAATTTCTGAAATATTTTATTTATCCTCTTACACAATGATAAAAATCTTCTGAAATTGCAATGATGTTAAGAAATCAATGGCAATTTGTGGGACAATAAAGTTAGGATAAAATTCCAAGGAATTTGTGTTTGAGTTGTATTTCTTTTGCAGAATTTACACTTAGAAGATGCCACATGGTCAGTAGGAATAAGACTGCCCAGTTCTTCTGGGAGCAAATACATCTCTGGTGATATGAGATCCTATTCAGCCATTTAACCCAATTTCTCACTTAAGCTCTACCTGGAAGGTTTGATGTGACTTCATGAGTGACACTTGTGTCTTGCATATGCTATTCAGAGGGTTGCATTCTGGCTCCGCAGTATAGTTATAAAATACACAATGGTAGCATCTTGGTGGTAATGATCTTGATATTATTTTAGCAGTTTTTCCCGTTCTAACATAGGAAGGCAAGGTCTATCAAGGAAAGGAAAAATCATGTGGAATGACCGTTACACCTGTAGCCTTCTGTGTAAGACTGCCAACTAGGACRTCACATTCAGTCTGCCATGACAAGTCTTAATGAACGTTTTTCTAGTCATGCTGGGAACTGAACTGAGATTGCTGGTAAAATTCTGGCATGCTTGAGGTTAGTGACAAAATGCCTGCAGGTTTCAATGGACCAGACTTTTATCCCTTTCAATATAGTTTGCATCTATCAGTCACATATCACAACTGCTCAAAATTATCTTGCAGCAGAGAGAGTAGTTTAGTGGCAGTTGATGCTCTGCAATAGAATTTCTCTACTAAAATAGAATACCTACTCATTTAAAAGCTGGCTGAAGGTGACAGTGTAGATACTTGTCAAAAGTACATAAATCCTAGCTGATATAAACTCTACTGAACTCAAATGAACTTTGCTTTAAATTTTTGCTGATATTCTGGCCTGATTTTTCAGGCACTTCAGAGTTGCTTATCTAAAGGCTGTCACTTTTGTAGTCAATAAACTACTGGCCATTCCAGAAGAGATCACTGAGTATTTAGATACTGGCAATATATGCAACTACAGAGTCACAATAAGCCAGTTTCTCATCTGAGTTTCAAACCTACCTTTGAAACACTCTCTCCCTTTTAACAGAATCAATCTGCATGACTTTTCTTTTACTCTTGTGTCCTCTTATAATTGTGAGTGACATATCAAGATGACTTCTGGAACGGGTGTCAAATGTAGAAAATCAGTCACGGAGTTACAAGGATGGATGGCACAGGTGACAGGCTGAGCTCGCTGGCACTTGGCACTGCYGTAAATAAGATCGGTCATGAAGGCTGGACACAAACAGGACAAATGAGCAGAGAAGAATTGTGTGTGCAGATTTATCTTGACTCCCTCCCTTCTGCAAGATTTCTTACTGGAGGGACTTACTGAATTAAGGAGACAGGGAAAACCAAGGAAAATATGAACTGCCAGATTCATCACAAAAAAAGCTGGACTGACTCATGCCAGAGGTTTTCTTTTTTGATGTCATTTTATTACACTTTTACATTTCCGGTCACCAAGACCACAAACAACATTTCCAAATGATTATGAGGAAGGAGTTTAACAGAATTCTAAATTTTACTGTGGGAAAAACAGGAAATTGTGTGTGTGTGTGGCAGGGAAGAACTGATTTAATAAGATTCTTCAGTCATTTTGGAAGACTTAAGGCTTTCATATGGCATGCTTTTTGAGCATCCAAGACTGTACTTGAAAAGATTCATTTCAGTTTGGTATGACCTGCTGCTACACAACATGTCCAGCAAGCTGTGCTCCCAGCTGCAACTGCAACCTAAGTTGTCCTAACTGAGAAAGCAGTTCCTGACCAGCTTCCCCTGCCCAAATCTCTGCCAGCTCTCTGCCTCACTCTTATATCAGGGACAGAAGTGATATTTTCAAAACAGCAGCAAAGATGGAGAAGTGAGAAGGAGTGGAAGTCCGTGGGTTTGAGGAAAGGGAATGGGTATGAAAGGAATCTTTTCCCTAGTAGTGCATTTTATACCTTTGCAAGGATCAAATGGAAACTGGGTGGTATGGCACAATTACACCTTGACTTTGCATGTAAGTTGAGGGAGAATAAGTTGCTGCTTTGGGAGGAAAAGGGAGGTAAGCTTATGATCAAAACAGTAAAATATTTTAGGTGACACCTAAGCCACTATTAAAGYAGAGTATTTACATTTATTTTCCTTAGATTTTTTTCTGAAACAAGCTGTTTCAGGATCACTAGAACTAATGCATTCTTGTTTCCTGTGGATTTATATGCTATGCCTATACACGGCCCCCTGCAATAACCTCAGATTCCCAGGGATCCCTAAGAACTATCAGGAAAAGAGGCAGGATGTGCTATGGACGAGTTCAGAGCTATGTGTCTGCTGGTTGTCTGCTTGTATGTCAGTCTGTATGCTCTGTACTTGTGCAGTTTGTATGGCTGAGTGGGCAGCTGGAACGCTGAATAGAAGAGAGAACCGCTCAGACCATGTGGAGGTCTTGAGCGGAGAACTAATTCAATTCTTTTTCTACTTTTCAGATGAAGATAACTATGATGTTCTTAAATGCTTAGTGTGTTAGAGATGTCTGCTTTTTTGTTAAATTGAAGTTGTCTACAGAAGTTAAAGATGATTTGGGCAGGGGAGGGGGGGAGTAAGAGAGACAACTGTCAGTAGATTGAGCATATTGTGACTGGATAAGTTTCTTTTCCCCAGGAAACAAGGCTTATAATGAAAACTAACTTTTTTTAGAACTGTTAAATAAGGTATGTGTGAATTCTAGGTTTAGACACAGGCCTGGATTCTCCCGTTTAGTTAAATCTCGGGACCAGACTGAAAATCTGTTTACCATAACAGGACAGGAACATATTTAAGTCTGTCAGATTTTAGGGTAAAATCACTCAACTGTAAAGTATTGATGACCCAGTACCGCCTTCATTGTATGCCCTGTTCACACAAGCAGGACTTCTGTCTGTGCAGAAGAGCACTACAGTGAAAACCCAAACTCTAACATCTGCCATACAGGGGGATGAGTCACTAGGTAGGTCTGCTTGATTGAATATAGATAGATGTAGGCTTGCCTAGGCTAGGCATGAGCCAGCTCCTCTTGCCAGGGAGCTATGTTGGTGCAGCGCGGGGCCCAAGTCCTGTAATCAAACACCAGGCTGCAAGGGTTGAGCCACGCCGGCTTCCTGAGTGGGGCTGGCTCCTGCCTGACAGCCTGGAGCGAGGGCAGAGGGATGTGCCTCGTCACGGGTGTCTCCAAGGAGGGTGAAAATGGAGGAGAGACTCCTCTACAGTATGGTGAGCTAGGCTGAAAGAAGAGAGGGTTGCATGTTGCACGCTGCCAGAAAGGGCAGGATCACATCCTTGGATTCAGCACTGCTGGAATCCACAGCCATGAAACCAGAATTGGATATATTACCTCCGGGAAATCTTCTTGAAAGCAGGGTACATCTCAGGACCCCATCTAGTGATCCATCTTAGGCAATACTTGAAGGAGCAAAAAATTTGCCTTATCGTTCTGATGTGAGACTAAGTGACTTGCCGCAGTTCTCTTTCCCAATTGCCTTTTCTGCTCCTTTCCAGTCAAAAGGAATATTGCAAATCCTGATTTTTCATGTGGCTGTGAATTTTCAAAATGCCTAACTGAGTGAAACAGGATGAACCTTTCTTTTAAGTCTGAGGTAAGAGAAGAAACGGGGCTGTAASACAAGAGAAGAAAATACAGTGAACCGAAAAAAGTGGGATTTTAGTGTTCTGAGGTGGAATAGGATGAACCAGAAAAAGAAAGAAAGAGGATGCAATTTAAAAAGGATGGAATTGAAAGCAAGGAGACAGTTCATGCAAAGATTTTAAAGTAAATAGTGTTGAGCATGTGGAATAAATTACCAAAAGCATAAATATGTTTAACAGAAAACTTGGTTAAATGTTTCAAAATCTTTATATAAAAATATATAAAGACACAGAGAGGAAAAAAATGTAATGTGATCTCCATTTACCATTTCTTCTCCATACCCTTTTTTCTTTTTCTAAGGTGTTGTTTACACTCACCTACTTTGCAGCTAATTTTGTGTGTGTTGTCCAGTGTTAAAGAAGTATATATAAAAATGAACTATTTTAGTGTGTAGAGCTGTTTGTGTAACTGAATCCATCTGCTTGGAACATTATTTATAAACAAAATCTGAGCTGATGAACACAGAAACCCAAGTTTTGCAGTTAAATTTTTTGTTGCCACTGCATTGCAGCAAACATGAGTGAGGAAATTTCTATTATTGCTGCTCTTCCCTCCATGTATCAAGTGGATTTAATGTCTTAGAGCAGGTACTGCCTCTGGGTGCTGAGTGTTTTTGTGGCTATCCTCACATGGAAGAGAAGTCCAATGAGTACTTGGGCTGTGCTGGGTCCAAGAACATGCTGAGTCATTTGCATTGCCAATTTTTAGACCAAACAGAAATATTTTGTATCAGTAACCAGTATTTTAAAATGAGTTATAGACACTGGTTCAAAAAAACTGGGCAGATTTACAGGAGCATTCAGGGAGCATTAGGTTTTCAGTTAATACTGGTGGGCACAGCATACATTCACACCACAGGAGACAGAGTCAGAAAACTTTTCATTCCCTTGCAAATCATGACTGTACCCATCCGAGGACAAGACATTCCTGTGCTACATCTCCTCCCAGAATTGGCAGCATTGAAACTGGTGAGACCATTGTTGGTTTCTTTATTGTCAATGGTTTATCACTCTTTCTCGTCCCCTGTGGCCTCCCTTTGGGCGTACACTCTTTACGTCAGGATTCACCTTTCGGTTCTGTTTGTGCAGCACCCAACACACAGAAGACTTGTCTTGTGTTTACAATTACAGGATACAGCAGAAATGCAAACAATAATACTCAGTGCGGGGTACCTGTAATAGGCCTTATAGACCATAAACCCATAATTTTGCTTTGACCACAAGCCAGTGATGGCACCTACAAGCCTTTCATAAATGCTAGAAGTATGCTGGGCTGTAATTTGGATGCAGTGCTGTATTTAATGCACAGCTGCTCAGCAGGACGGTTTTTTTGGATTTCTGTCTTATTTGGGGAGAAAATCTGCTGGCATTTGCTCAGAAGGAAAGGAACAAAATCCTTTGCTACCTGTCACATAAAACTTAGCTAGAAAACAACCCCACTGCAAGCTCTGAAGCAGCAGGTAAGCTCACAAATGCCTGCAACTGCCCGAGTGCACCTTGCATGGGTTCTGCATAGCTGCACCTCATGTTGGGCCTTGGGAGGGCAGGAGCTCAGCCCCCAGCTGCCTGAGGAGGTCTCAGGTTCATCTCTTTGAAGGAAAGCRTGGTTTCCATTGTGACACCTTGAAAGCACAGCAGAGAGGGCTGAACCTGTGAATCAGGCTGCTCTGCTTCTGCCAAAGACTTGACATGAGATTAAGAATAAAGGGTACACACTGGGATGGAATGAAATATTGGAGGGAAAATGAAGATGTGACATTAGGTATGAATGATGAATTTGAAATATGTGTGCGAGGGAACTGCAAATACTTGTTCAATGGAACTATACAGTCATAAGGGACCAAAGTGAGGAAGTTTTTCTCATTTAAAATAGAAAATGCTTAAGAAGTCAAACAGGCCTCTGCTTGATGTGATAGTGAGAGGGTGGTTAAAATTACAGATGGCATAGTTTATCTTAGTTTGGTTTCCACATCCCAGACTGAGATGGCTGGCTCGTGGTAGGATGGCATCGAGCTAGCCAAAGAAAATGGGGCCCCACTAACGCAGGTTAAATAAGACCTATGCTTTGTCAGCATCTCTCAGGGACCAGAAAAATAATTGTCAATGAATACTTTGACAAACCCAGAGCTATAAGTAAGAGTTCAAAAGATTTCTTTTTTGTTTTTTTGTTTTTTCCTGGAACTGAGTGTTCTTCCAACTCTAGCCGGCTTGAGAAGAAAAAACATCAAGACTGGGATATAAATATCTTCCGTTCCAATTCAAGTAATCTATTTTTATTAGGTCTCAAGGCTATCTCAACCCTGAATGCTTGACTGAAAGGTGTACGTATTTTTGATTGGAATTTTTAATACATACACAAACACTGTATAAACTCCATGTAGTAGACTGCTTGTCTTAAGAAGTTGGATGAACTAGGCAACAGATGTGTAAGGTTCAAAAATTTCTCCACAAGAAAGGCAGATGACATGAATCTATCTGTAATGTATCTGATAAAAGTATTATTTTTATTAGTTGTAAATATGTTTTTTATAAGAAATTACAAAACTACCTGTTAAGGTCTTTATTCAAATTTCTTCTGCATATAACTTTTATTAGAATATCACTAAACTGTAATAACTCAACCAGATGTAAAATTAACAATTTCAAATTAACAATGAAAACTAGTTATTTTTAGACAACTGAACATTAGTGAACTAACAGGCAATCACTATAAATACATGCATGATCAAAATGTTTATATTTTGCACTGCACTGGTAAGTTAAAAACTAATTTTAAGAGGGAGCTTTAAGGTCAGTTTATGAAATGTCTATTGTAGTTACCTTTCATTGCTATCCCAATGCAAAAGGAAAAAAAAAACCATGATTTTTAACTAGCATTTAGATGTGATTCTGTGGTTGAGAGAGATAAATTCTATCTAAATTTTCAAGATTTTTAGCAAAAAAAAAGATAGTACAAAAGAAATATTTCCCTAAAAAATATTTCTAACAATTTTGAAATCAATATATAAATTAAATGATACAGGATTTACCTTATTCCTGGGATTTTCACRGAGTTTTTGAATAGTTTTTATTAAGAAAATGTATAGTGAGTAGCTACTTTCCTTAAGAAACAAACTATTCTATGTCCTAATCTTCTGTAAAAACTATTAGGTAAGGAAACCCTTTTTTTGCTCGTGGGGACATTGTCAATAGACCTGTGGATATATTTCAGAAAAAAATCCTTGCAAGTAAAAATACTTAATGAAAAGTATTTGAATGAGTTTTCAGTACATTCATTTCTAGCAAACAACACTTTAGGTTGTTTTTAAAGGACAAAACCTTGTTAATACACTTTTTCATTTAGGCCACATCACCTTGAAATCATCAACTAAAAGTTCCAAAGTATTTGCTCAGGAAGCAGAAGGTGTATGCTGGATATAGATATCTAGTTGGATTGTGCATAAACAGAAAGAAGCGTAGCTGGAGTATAGCGTTCAGAAACAGCTCCAAATTTTCACAAATTCTGGTATAAAATATTTCTACAAATAATCAGGAATATTTATATAAAACTACTGTGTTCATGGTCAATTCACTGCTGAGAAAGAGGTCTGTATTGGTTGAAAATTTGATTCAGTATTAATGTGACGTCTTGAAAACTGGTTTTCTGCACAATCATTAAAGCTGGCACTTTTAGGATGAAAAGGAGAAAGTTACCTTGGAACTTGTGAATGCGTAGTGTTTTCCTTCCTTCTAATTGTCTTTTTTGCTCAAGTATATTCACACCCTTAACATGTTCTTTTTAATTTATGACTGTGGATGACTAATTCTATTTCCATTACTAGCAGAAGCTGTATACCTGTAGTAAATCATATATCAAAATTGCCACAAGATGACAAAACCAGTGGGAGGGGGGAAAAAAAAAGACTAACTATGCTTCAACCTAAAGTTTCACCTGTGTTTATTGGAATTGTCTGTTAGAGCTGAAATGAGTCTGTGCCAAGCAATCACTGAGATAAGGGATAGGCGTGAGAGAGGAATGAGCTGAGAGAAGGAAAGGGACCACTGTGAGCTTGCAGGGTGAAGATAAGTAAAGAATGAGAGTGTACTCTTTTGGGGATTTAGGCACCAAGGTCAGAAACTAAGATGACAGAGTGAAAAGAAGATGTCAGGGTGACTGTGAAAGCTGTGATGATGTGTGATGATGTAATGCCTGAAGGAAGGTATAAAAGAAGATAGAGCCAAACTGTTCCCAGAGGTGCACATTGAAAGGACAAGGGGCAATGGTCCTGAGCTATACTAAGAAAATTCAGATTAGATGTAAGGAAAATATTTTTCTCAGTGAGAGTAGTTCAGATCTGAAACAGGTGCCTTGAGGTTGTGAAATCTCCAAATTTCCTTGAAGATTTTCAAAACTTGTCAACCTGATCTGACTTCAAAGCTATCCCAGCTTTGAGCCAGAGATTGGATTACAGATCTCTGGGGGGTCCTTCCAACCCAAATCTTTCTCTGATTCTCTGGGGGAGTGCGATGGACTGGTGAACAGCAAAATTATGTGTGCTTTATATGCATGTCAGTAATAACATACAGTGTGTGAATAAGGGAGCTATTTTTTCAAAGTGAATAAGTGAAATAACTTGACTTTTCCATACAGAAGCAATTCTCTTTGCACAGGGAATCTTTCTTCATTTCTTAACAGAGTAGTTTGCACAATCTGTTCATTTGCTAAGATGTGCGAGCAGAAAACATGCATGGGAGAGGAGGTGCCTATGAGATTGTCCCTCGTAAAAGGTGGTGCACAGAAATGAAAATAATTGGGAACTTCTGTGGCCTAAATTAGATTTTGCTTCTTTAGAAATATAGTATTTCAGGGTCTGAATCAGGTTGAAATAGGAAGTCTTCCTTTATTATACCCAGTTGCATATTGAGCCTGTGTCTGAGACCAAACTTCTGTCCTAATTACTATTTCACACACTATAAAATCCCCTAAACCTGACCTGCACTGCCCCATAGCTCCAGTACTGTAATGCTCCAGGGCCTCCAGAATAAAGGTGAGAGCTGGGAGTGAGTCACATCTCAGAAGGGTTTGTGAAAGGCACTTTTGCCTGGCATGTGGCTGGTAGGTGCCTCCTCCTCAACAAAACCAGTGACTTGCTGTGTCACCTCCCAGGAAGGCAGCAGATGAGGACCATTTTGGATTACTAGGTAATTTGGGCAGTGGCAGGCCCAAAGAAGCACTGCTCTTGGTTGGGGTTCCTGCAAACGTGACTCTTCACTTGAATAACTGTTACTAAGAGGGAGCATTTCTGTTTTTACAAGGTTTTGCTAAATAACAAAATCCCCAAAATTGATGAAACCTGTATTTATAATTTGCTGAGTCTCACTCATGTGGAAAAGGGTTTATTGGTTATTTTCTTAGACTGATGTTCTTGCTGAACCACAGCATAATAAATTAACTTAAACTGGAAGACTGCCTTAAGTTTCTTGATTTTTTCTTGTTTAAAGCAAGCTTTAGAGCTTGACCCTATAAAATGCTTTCTGTATCTATATACGTATGTATTTTTTTTCTTATGAAGAGTTCTGTTTAAAAAGTATCATTTTAGGGAAAACAGATGAAGGAAAATATTTTACAATTTCCCATAAAAACAGCTCAGTACTTTGACAGATCCCCCAAAGTGTAAGAGAGAGAAAAAAAAAAAAACTTTTCTTTTTCTCCATTTTCCTTTTCTTGTGCTTTATTTGTTACAAAATGGAAATAAAAATATTAAAAAGGTTTTAAACAGACAAAATGGAAGAGAAAAAATTTGAAGGAGATGATAAAAATATTGGTTTGAGTTTTTAAAACCCAAATTGCATAGAAAAAAAAATAGTCCTTTTTCAGAAAGTCCTTTCAGAAAAAAAGAGTGGAACCTTGATTTGCCTCATTCTTTTTTTCTTCTTTTTTTTCAGTATTTTTCCTTCAAAGCACCTTAATTTTATAGCTTTTCATTATTACCAAGAGGCCAATGATGATATTAAGACAGAACACACTTTGGCTTGCCAGTTTTAAACTAAATGGTGCTGAAAATTCTGCAGTACAGCAGTATTATACTATGACAATAAAAACGTTTCATTGTCAGTGATTCATCACTGAACACTGCTGAATAGAAAAGAGCAAGACAGACTTCATAAACATTAACTATACTAAAAAGTACTTTTAGAAATAATTATTCCAAAATATCCTACAGTATCCATTTTTAGGAGTGATTATATATGGTAGCATAGAGAAGGTAAAATGAAATAAACACTCTTGAAGTCTTTGAAAAAATTGTGCATTTCATATGTGAAGTTTTCTCACCAGAGAACTTTTGGAAGGAGAATATGTAGAAATATTCTGGTGACTTTTGCACTTTCCTTCAGTTCAAAAAGCATGTTTTTGTCTTTTTCTCACAGTGATTTATGAATTTAATGAAATACTGTTTGAGTTAAAGAAGCATTTCAGGTCATTGATTTTTGTACAATATGCTGTTCTTGAGGGGAAATTTTCATTTAAGTAAACTGCAATTTAAACTTCAAACAACTACCGTTCTGAAATTCTGCATAGTTGAACTGTGGATCACAAAGGTATTAGAAGTGTTCACAAGGGCAAGTAAAACATTAGACCAATAAATGTTTAAAGTTAACTGGCTTTGAACTTCTGATTATAGATTTTCAGACTATAAAGTTATGATTTCATACTGTGTGGTTGAAGATAAAATGTATGTCAAGAAATTACATTTGATGAGAGTGTTACAAAAACCCCACATCTAAAAGGCTAGCATGAGACTTTTTAGCACTAGACTTTTGATGAATTGTTAGGTATGAGAATGGTACCATAGAATTTGGTCATACAAGATTGAATCTATTGATCTGTGCCATCAGTAACTTAACATTTCAGTACTAATAGTGTATGCCTAGTAAATGATCATGATTTGGTAAAACATTAGCCCTCCTTTAGTTCCCATTATAGCACAAAACATCAGAATGAATCCTTGTAGGCACACAAAACCCTCATGTTACAGRTTCGGAGCCCAACAATGTATATGGCTAAGATTAATTTGTAAATAAATCCATGTATAAGATAAATTTCTATATGAAAACATGAAAAACACTTGCGTATAACAGAAAAATGGGCATGTTAGAATGGGATACAGTTGTGTTCCTAGACCTATGCAGGCAAACATATGCTCCCTCAATTAATGGCATTCACAGTACTAAAATAACTTATCTCAGGTGTAAAACTGCTGACTTAAAAACACTCACTTGGAAAATTAAGATTGCTGCATGCAATAGCGATGAGCTGCTGAAGATCCAGTCTGCCAGACCAGCCAAAACCTATACAAAACTAGTCACTTTTAGCATGTTCAGTCATAATACCTAGATCTGGTGTTATTTACATAGCTAACTACCTCTGCAAAGCCAACGGATCTCAGTCCAGGGAAAATATAGGGTGAGGCTCCGAGTACAGAAGTACTGTTCTGTAGGGACAATTAGGAATCTGAGCTTTACTGTCCCAAACTGCAGCACTGGAAATCAAAATCAAGAGCTTGATTAGTTTCCTGCTGAAGTCAGTAACAATCTCTTGCTGACTTCAGTGAAAGCAAGGATTAATCCCAAGTTACTATGTCTGTAAAATAAGACATGCTTTGATGTTTGTTCATATTGTAGATCGATGATTTCATCCTTATGGAACAGTTAACTTGAAAGAGCAAGCTCTTTATGAATTTTCTCTCATATGAAATGAACTCCATATAAAAGCACCTTATGGATTAATTTATGTTCAATGAGTTTCCCATTGTATTATGACTGATTGCACTGAAAATATATTAAAATTAATAAGATACATTGCTTTAAAAGAAATGCACAGCTACAAACTTTTTTCAAGCTGGCAAGGATAAGTCATTAATAATTTCAGAATTGAGTTGTTAAACAGATTTCTAGCTAATTTTGCCAGCTCCCAAGATTTTACACTTAATCTGTCTTCCTTGTTTGACTTCTACCTTTGGCAAAACTATTACATTTCAGTGACCCATTTCCACAAATGTTTAAAGTTACATTTAAGAGTAGGAGAAAGATGAAAGTAAGCAGTGTTTCCAAATTACAGACATAATTTMTATGAAAAATCCAAGTTAGCTACCTAAAAAAATATTTGCATTTGTTGCTGAACCATACTGTAGACCAGCTTTGAACATCACAGCTTCAGTAATCCAAACACAACGGGTTTCAGAGTCCTGGCCCTATATYTTCCCATAGCAAAATGCTTTGTGGGTGGAAAGCCAGTGCCATTCTTTAAGTGTGTATGAGCTGGAATAGGTACCTATCACAAGACTCCCCTTGTAGGTTTTCCCGTCACCACCTAAGAGAGTTCCATTCTGGTAAGTGCGTACAGGTCAACACACAAATATAGCAAAGTTAAAGGCTCTTGAAGGACTTYGGTCCTCAGTGAGTCCAGATCTTTTCTTGTTTCTCACCTTAAAATTTACTTTGAATAATTTATGTGATTTGATTTTTTTTCACCTCTGAGAGACCCTCAGAAATAATCAGCCTTTCTGAATGAAACTGGGTAGAAAATACAGCCTTCCACTGGAATCATGGATAATAGGATAATTCTTCAGAATCAGATAAAGCTAAATTAGAGGGATGTGTCTCCGGAACCCTAAAGAAAAGGAAATAACAAGACATAAATGATTGTCTGAAAAGTAGCACAATTTCTCAGTAGAGTTGAATGTTGAGGTAGTTCTTTAAAAAGCCAGCTAATGAGGCTAATTTTGTGCTACATTCATACACACATACATAGGAACCCTATTTTGAGAGTATGTCTAGTTATTGTGTTCCCTTCACCAAAAACAAGCAAACAAACAAACAAACAAACAAACAAATAAAAGAGAAAGCGATTTGGAAGGTCAGCAGGTTTCTCATCACATTTATCATACATGAAAAAGTGTTAAAGTTCTGTTCTGGTAGCTGCTGAATCAAAAATCATACTCAGAAATCTGAAATATTACCCATTTACTTCAAGGTATTAGTGTGAGTATCCAGGAATGTTATGTAGTTTGCATATATTGCAAATCTTGTTTGCACTAGGCTGCTTGTGGCAGCTGACTTGAAGACTTGAATGGGTGTTCACTCCATCTGAAATTAAAGTTGACAAAGTTTCCATGGTCCAAGTGGAAAAACTATTAGGGGAGTTGAAACTCTGCCATATCAGCTGATGTAAAAGAGGCAGTATATGCAATATATGCATATGGTGTATTGGCTGGTTTCTTGTTTTTGCTGTTGCCCTAGTCACTACCATAGGAACAGCAAGCAATCTTCTGACCATATTAAACAAAAAGCTGCAGTCAACCCCACCCTTATCATGTTTCTAAAACAAATCTTCTTTGTTGATTACAGTACATTTGAAAGCACATTGACAGTTGCTCAGATACCATCTTTGTGGTTAGCATCTTTTCAACATACCACATTCTTACACAACACATCTGCAGCAGGTGAACAAATGCTATGGACAGCTGCCCAGTGAGAAGAAATGAAACTCTGCAAGCAATTCCAGCCTCACCCACCCCTTCTCCTCACACCACTTTTTTCTTCAGTATGACAGTATGTGGGAGCCAACTTTTAGTTTTGACTTGACTATACAATTCTCGTGGAGTACAAAGAAAATCTGAAGGCAAAATTTTTTCCTAAAAGCTTTTGTTCCATTACTCAACATTACGTACAGAAATTTACCAAAGAAGGAAACAATTAGTATATTTTCCCAAGACTAAATTTGCAAAGCAAAGTATTACTCAAGTCTTGAAGTCATTTTACAGTTGATAAAGTTCTGCAACTTACACTCTTTTTTTTGGCCAAACATAGACTCACAATTTTAATAATCTAATAAGGTATTGATAAGTAAAAATAAATTAGCTTATGGCTCGGTTTCAGTATAGTTCATTTTCAGTGATGAGTTAACTGTGWTTTTGAATGTGAGTATGCGTAAACTGGATGTCTCTGCTATACCACCGGAGTCCTTTTTTGGAATTTGCGTACCTCMTACTGAATCACAGACTTAGCAACTTTCTCTTTTCAGGTATTTAATCCAGTTTTCCTGAACATATATATTCCAATAAAGTATATATTTGGAGAACAACTGAACTACAGAATAGTTTTAAGGGCTGATGTTGCATTTTGATTTTGAATTCTCTTGGAAATTTTGAAAGTGTTAAAATTGGGTCTTGGAGATGTATCATCTACAAGTCAGTTACTATGATTTAAATCATGATGACCTATTAGTTAATCTTTCTGCTTGTTTTTCACTGTTTTTCTTGTCTTCTATCTGTAAATCCTCTTAATTTAGGCTTCTGTATTGTTACAGTTATAGGTAGGGCATAAAATAAATAACAACAGTCATTGTTTGAGCTCTAATTCCTATTGGCACAACATTTCAAATATCTGAAAATATTTTGATCTGTTTTCAATCCAACCCCTTCCTACAATGTAGGTTTATATTAATTGCCAAGTTATTTCTTGCCTTTTGTAGGTTTGTAAAAAACAGTGAAGAAAAAAAGAAAGAGAGAAAGAAAAGGAAAAATAGTTATTAGGCAATTTTTATTCATCTTTATTTCAGGACATCAGCGGGCCGAAAGATCTTGTGAGTGAGTCAAAGAATGGTGCAACTGTGATATATTGAGTGAGATGTGACTTCTGCAATGGGCAAAATGGTTGGTTAGGGGAAGTACACGAGAACTCAGTTGGAAAAATGCTGTTATCTAGTTTTTGGAGAACAAAAGAAACTACAAGATATGTTGGGATGAGAACTCTAGGAAACTGTCAATGCTGCTTCCCATCCTGTGCCAGCCAATGGATAAATAAAAGCTTCCATGACTGAGTGACCAGTTGACTGCTCTCTTCTTAATTCAGTAAAATTAATTTCATTAAATGCAGGAAAAAATCTTTTAAAACATGCAAAATACCTCTAAAAAGTATTAAATGTTGTGTTTGTCTTATTGTCACACGAGAAATGGCATTTGAACTTCTTTGTATATGCAGTTTGAGAAGGCTGTTGCTTGGTCTGGATGTAAATTCAGTGTGCAAATGTAAAACTGTTTTTGCTTGCTGTAGTGGTAATCACATGGGCAACAGTGAGCATAGAAATGAGTATGTTTGAGGAAATCTGTATAATCTTTTAAAACCTTTAAATAGATACATCATTTCCTTTTATTTAAAAAAGTGAAAATAACTGAAATCTATTAAGAGGGACTTTTCCAAAAACTGTCAGGTTTTGGTAAAACATTTTAAGTTTGTGATAGAAGATCATTCTTCAGCAAGTAACATTTTATCTATTCTCAACTTGAATTATGATCGATAGTAACAGTTTGGCTAAATTCACAACACCTACAGTACTTTTACTATGTAAATCTCTCCTTAATAGGGGATCTTAGGACTGGAAAAGACTGCCCTAGACAGAAAACTCAGTCTTTTGTTATTGCTGGCAATCATGTATATCTAGTATACAGCATTCTAAAATATTACCACTTCAATGTTGTTGTGAGCTTTTATTGGAAATTTAATTTAATTTTTACAATTTTAATCAAAGCAATTAACATTTAACATTTTAATTTTAATAACAGCAAAAGAAGATGCTAATGTCAGTTAATAGAATTGCTCCAAATGGAAATGGATGATTTGGATTTAAAATGTATGACCAAGAATAAAGTGTGCAGTAGAAATACTGTGCAGACTCTGGGGTCTATATCTAAATATACAGCTCTTCGTGTTCCTGAAGGCCCTGCAAAGCATTACCCATAGGTTTGTGAGTACTCATAAGTGTGTCTTGAGTAATCATTTATGTTTGTTATGTTTTAATATAAATGAAATTACTACTTTGCAAAACAAAATAGACATAATTTTGCCTTTTTTCCATTTCTTGGTCACTGATTTATGCAAATGACATTTTCATAACTTGGGGAAGAAAAAGAAGACTTCATCCAAAGGTCTATAAAGGACTCTTAAAAATTCCATTTATGAGCCAGTTACAGATGCTACCTCATTTACACTCAGAGACATAAAAGCAGAGAAAGCTTTGGGGCTAAAGTCATTCTAGACTGTTTCAAAGTTTCTAATAGAACTAGAAAAATAATATTAGAAGAAACCTTCAGAGCAGGAAACTGTAACAAGAAAGATACTGCCGTGCTGTGATTAGATTGAAAAGGCTTAAGATATGATTATTTTCCAAGAACTGGAAGGTGAAGTTGTAGGTACATCTCCGCTAAAAGGAATGGCAGGAGTTTGCAAATTAGCAAGACTATCTGTATTGACAATTACTTTTTGTTTTGGATGGACTTGGTGTTTGCCACAGCAGCCTTCTTGTCCACAGTTTGGCTTCCTAGACACTGCACTGATAATAGAAAGGGACACCAGTAGTAATGCTGGTAATGTATAAAAGGAGGACATCCTTGAAGTAACAAATACAAACCCATCTCTAATGCAGGAAGCGCATGGTTCATTTTAAGCCCATGCTTTTTCAGTGGTATTCAGTTTGTGTTTAAAGTTAAAGTCATGTTGAACTTCTTCCTGAACTGGATTCATTTCTTAATAACAGTAGGGCATAAGAATGATCATATTTGCATCAGACAAAAGGTCTGTCCAACTCAGTATCATGTATCCAAAAGTTTCCAAGAGGATAAGAACAGATTCTTCCTCAGAAACTCTGAGGTTTGATCTACTTGGAAGAGACCATGAAGAACTGTCCTATGTATATTCCCTTCACTCCACATGATATCAGACACCTCTGTCATCCCCCCTCTTAGTCATCTCTTTCCCAGTCTGAAAACCTTACTGTGCACAGTATTTCCTCCCACAGAAGTGATTCCTTACCTTTGGTCATCCCAGTTGCTTTTCTTCCTACCTTTTACAGTACTATTGCTCTTTCTGAATGGGAAATACCAAAAGTAGATATAATATTCAACATGCTGGTTCTCTTTCAATTTATACAGAAGAATAATTATAAATTCTATGTCAATCTCTGTTGTTCCTAGATGAAGGTCTTATTTTAGAAATCTATTGATAAAATAAGTTATTCCTGACTTTCATTCTTTACAAACTGTTAGGGCTTGTTCAAACATGTACATTATTTCTGTGAACATTTGCTTCATATATGCGTGTTGTACAATAATATAGGCTTGTAGGATAATTCTGGTTGGAAGAGACCTCAGCAGGTCATAAATCCTATCAAAAATAGCATATCTTGACTAAAGTTAAGGCTGTAGAAGCAGATCCTATCTGGTAGAGCCAATTTGTCAAATTTCACCACTAGAGATATTTTGAGGATCCTGGAGTGATCGAAATGTGGAGATTTTAAGCTTTATTCCCCTTTTGCTGTAGGTTTTTTTAAAGACTTTAGCCCCAAGTCTATTCAGAAAACCCAGCATGCTTGAAGCTTATGTGCTGTACTAACTTTAAGAAGGAAGCAAAACAGGGGTAACACTCAGCTGTAATCTCATGACTTTTTGTTATTTCAACTGAAAACCCTGTTTACTACCTTTGGGCAACACATCAGCTTAATTCAGGTTCAGCTTTCCTCAGTAAAGACAATAGGATTGCCAAATGACAGGAACACTAATGTAACAATAAATAAAGTATTAGGTAAGCTCACCTGTTTGGATCCAAGCTGAACAGTGAAAAATGAGGAAGTTTTATTCTGTCCAAAAAAAAAAAAAAAAAAAAGTTTTTCTATGCATTTAGCCTTAATTAAACCACCTGCAGGAAGAAATTCAGGTGTTTGTATTTGTTGACCAGTAGCAACGTTTAGAAATTATATATTATTCTGTATGATCTAGATTTTTTCTTCAGCAATCCATCTGCCTGTTTATTTGATAATGTTAGTTACACTGCAAATACAGACGTTTTTGCATTTTGTTACGGATTTTGAATAACCATGCAGACTTGCCCTGTTCTCTTCAAAAGTAGAAACATCAATACCAACATTTTGAAGGAATGCTTTGTTATTGCAGCCAGCGGTGAGTGAAATGACTCATATAAAAAAAGTCAAACTGTAATTCTTTGTTGAAGTATAATCTTAATCAAACGCATTTTCAAGGAAAGGCCTCCTAAATCAACCTTTCAATAGATACAAATTTGCTTTTGTTTGTATGTCAACTTTTAGGAGTGCCACTCTTTTCAGAATTCATGCTTGACATTATATCTTTGATCTGTATGGTTTCCTTGGCTTAAAAATATGAAATTGGTCCTACAGCATTCCTGAGTGCTCAAGCCACAGAACAATCATGATATACTGATAGTACATGGGCGCTGACCAGTTGCCCAACTAAGCTTTTCAGAACAAATAATAGTGTGTTTCATATGTTTCCATTTGGTCTTCTCCAATAGCTTTGAGGCATCTCTTAGTTCTTGTTTTTGTCTTTTCTTTCTTCTAAACTGCCAYGCCCTACAGTAATTTGGGTCAAAAACTTGCCTGTGATGAAAGGTATTAGTGTTTTGCAACATCTAGATTTACAACACGAGTGGGAGTTGAGTTAAAATATGTGTATTTTAACAGGAACATCCTCTACAAGTGTTAGCATGACTTCTCATTGTCATGCCCTCAGGACAAAGAAGCTCAAATAAGATCTGTCTGTAGATTTATTATGGCAATTCTTTTCCAGAATCATCTCAGACTGAGTATCTAACAGACGTATCATTTTTCTGAATGATGCTTTTAGACACAGGCATAAAATAATAGCATACCTGGGATTGATAATATAAGAATATAGTGGAACTTTAGTAAAAAAAAACAAGCTAAGACTATTAATTGATTACTGGATGCCTGTGAGTCACTGAGGACCAAAAGAACCAAAAGAAAATTAAACAACAAAATTCATGACTCAACCCAAAACATAGAGTATTTAAATCTGATGAAAAATCTTGCCTGTTCAAATATTTCAGTCCAATTTCTCAATACTGGAGCTATCAGACAAACTTTAGATGAGCTTAAACTTAGTCCAAACTGTGCCACAAAGCCCACAGAGGTCTTTGCCCTGCAGCTCCTAAGCTGGCCTGGATCCACAAAGCATGGTGGCTTATGCTATAGGAACACTTGAAACTGAAACAGAGATTCCAAATATTAAGCAAAATTGAACTTTCAACATATGCTTACATCCATTTCTTGCCAGCCCAACCCTAAAACATGTGTTTTATACCAATTCAACAGGAAAAAGTTGCAAATACAGGTGCAGAAGAGTACTTCTGAATCTAAATTGTCCCACAGCAAAGAAAGGAACAAAACAAAAAGAAATTTTTAATTGAAATTTGAAAAAAATGTGCTTAATAAAAAGTTTTTTCCTTCTTTATGCCCCTTTCCCCCACCCATCATCCATTGTATTTCTTTTTACAGGAGAATTTTTCCCCAAAAGTTCCAGCAGAGAACTGTGATTACAACCAAATCTACTGTAATTAATTAATTAATTAATTATTAGGATGAGAAGTGTATATAGGGAAAGTCAAAGTAACAAAGAAAGAGATCAACCTTGTCCTACAATGGTTCACAGAATTTAGAATTCAGGTTATTCAGGAGATTGAAAAGGAACATGGTGATGGGTGATTTTATGAAATGGGTTTTGAAAAATGATCTTGATGAGGGGAGAAAAGAGAGAAAAGAGAAACTGTTTAAAGAGTTGGTAGCRAAACTGTTGGTGTTATCAGGAGTTACTCAGAAACTTTCTAACTTTGAAACTAAAGAAATCATTAAAGAAATATTTATTTTGATAAGAGCTAGAAAGAGAGTTTTGGAGGAGACAATGAAAGAAGGTTAAAGAGAACATATAGAAAGTATTGATTAGGAAAGTAGACTATGCTGTTCAAGTAAGTTCATGGGAGTTCATGGGTTTACTAAAAGGCTCTCAAGTCAATGGGAGAAAATGCAAAATCATGCTTTGTTGATRCATATGTACAATTTGGAAACTGGTCGCAATTTTCTGACAGTGAAGTTAATTAGTAAATGGAATGACATGAGAGAGATGGTGAGTTCTCCAGCTGATCATGGTTTCAAATGAACATCTTCGCTTGTGGGAGATACACTTTAGTCACAAAAGGATATTGTGCTTCCAGGTTCCACATGGCATCAAAGAAAGAAAAGGTAGTCATTGACCAGGAGAAAGAGAAAAATCCCTTTTGGGATCTACAGTCTTGTCGTCTGAAGATCTGAGTCATTCAGAGCAACTTTATACAAAGAGCTAAAGAGCTGGGCCTTAAACTGGTACTCTAAGCTATTCCAGAACTTTATTGAAAACTTGCAGAACAATCTTGTTTAACCCTAGGAAATAGGGAAAAGTCAGCATTACTTTCAGTTTTAAAAGTGATTTGAAAACTCAAAGTAAGAAGCCAAGTAAATAATGACTTCATGTTTTGGTCAAAAATATCCACTTTTGGTTAAACATATTTTAAGCAACATCCAGCGTTTGTCTGGGTAAGAGTCACCCCTACATACTGTAATCCTAAATATGGCACTCATCCGAAGAATTTTAAAATACCTGGGAAGTTCATATCTAGGTTTACCAGTTTTAATGTCAGACTGTGGTACGTCTACATGACTGCTGGTCAACAGACATATGTTCTTTCCATGTGTCCTCCCAGGTAACTCAGCATCATCCAGATGTGATTTGAAATTTAAGTTGTATCATTAGAACTGTGCTGTGGGCAGGTAACCTCATGGGCTGAAAACCCTGAAAACACAGTACCATGTTAACAAATCTGCACCACTTTTGGATTAGGGCTGACTGGTGTCCTTTTGGCCTCTTAAAGGCTTTGAGGCTATATCATGCCTTGTGAATGCAATGGCGAGATTCATGCCAGTGCACTCCTTTTGCTGGGAAAATTCTAAGAAAAAAATCTTTGCCTGATACTTGAGCAAATGCAGTAGCATGTGGATGCTCTGATCCATATGAAAATATTTTCTTCAGGAAGAATAGGAAAAGGGTGCCTAGACTAAATATATATACACACATGCTCACAAACACCATATTAAAGTACAAATTTTTTCTCTTGAAAATGTAAAGACTATTACAGATGTAAAGAATATCAGAGTGATTATTAGGAAAAGATACAAAAGCTAAGGATAGAGAATTAGCCCTTCTTGATTTTGTGAATGTAGGCTCCAGTCCAGTTAAGCCCTTAAGCATATGCATAGTGTAATATACGTGAGAAATATTAATACTTATTGCTTCAAGTTATTCATGCACTTAAGTGCTTAGCTGGATTTGGGCCTTAAGTTATACTTGTAATGCAACTTTAACATGTCTTTTGTTTGCTATTTAGTTATTTTTAGATTGTCTTTCAGAGAGAGTACTAATAAGAGCATAATTAAATAATCATCTTAATACACTGCATTTATTATTCAAGGTGTTTATAGCTATTATTTCCTGTTTACCTATTTAGAAAGAGAGACAGAGAGCTTCTATGCTTTTCTGTGGGTTTATAGGCACCTCAGGACTGAATCTGAAAAACAATTCGGAATATTTGGTCATATCCCATGCTCTAATTATACCCTGTGATGCCTTTCATTCCTGTGAAACTTTTTAACAGGTTCAAAACTTCAGCCCAAATTTGGCAAGGTAGATTGAATCTGAAACCATATTGAAGTCTGAAAATTCTTGATCGACTATTAAAAAAATATTTTTCTTAATATTTTCTTGGTTTTAAACTGGAACCAGAAGTGGAGCTCCTGAAATAACAGGAGCACGGGTGCCAAGTTCACTGTGAATACATTATTTTAAAGGCGGGAGGCAATTCCTGTTGCGATTTGTCAACAGGTCTAAATAATACTTGCTGACAGGTAATAAAAGCTTGACACAACCTGAAGAAGCTGTGCAGGTGGGCAAAGGGTAATTTTAAGTCACTTTATCAGGGCTACTCTGAATCACTGTGGTGACTCAGAGCAATTGGGAATGCTGCRAAGTGTGACGGCATTGGGCCCCAGGCATTACCATTGCAACCTTTGGAGAGCAGCTGTTTGTGCCACTGGAGGATTCCCTCACTCCAAAATGATTTTTGTGTAGCTGAAAACATGGCCCTGCAATGTTTGTGCACTAGAAATGTACCACAAATTTACTTTATGCATAATCCATGGGCTTCATATAAGTCTGTGCATTGTGCATGCTATACATTGTATTTGTTGAACTCAGGTTAGGTTTATACAGCATTAAGTGCGTCTCTAGGAGTGGTTGAGCAAAATCCTTCTATTTCCAAAAAATTCAGGAAGAATGTAAATAAAGTACTATATCATTTAAGAATGAAAGAACAGGGAACAATTCTGACCGCCCACTCTCTGGGGTGGTTACAGTGTTCGATCTGCAAGCAGCCAGCGGAAAGAAATATCTAAGTCAAGTACCTAAACAAAATGACTCTTGCTCATCATCTTTAAATCTAAATATCTAATCCTAGGATAGTTAAAATGCTTGGTAGCAGGACCACAGCTAGCGCTGTCCTTTGGCTTGTCCTTATCAAGGACGCATAGGTGAAGGTGCCAGGGATGGTGGAACTGTCACTGCCATGAGGAACTACAGACCACAACAAATTTTGCCACCTTTTGCTGCTGCATGCATGAACCTTGCTTTCTCTCACATATGCCCCAGCTGCTCCCAGTGCACTGCTCCCTCAGGGCAGTGGGACAGTCCTGGTGGGAAGGACTGAGCAGAAGGAGCTAAGGTGCTGTTGGAATCAAAGCCAGTTTCCAAATTGCTTATTTAAACCAGCGAGCAGGTCTACCCTGCTGCTTAAGCCACACTTTCCATCACCTGTTATGACCCCTCTTCTGGGAGCTACATTTTACACCCTGAGTGTTTCAGGAAGCTCTTCTCTGCTCCTCACAGCAACATCACTGCATCTGCTCAGCTTTAGGCCTGGAAACTGCTGTGGATAGAGACAAAGGGGGGGGCAATATCTGCCATCTCTCCATCTCAGAAGTCCTTGGGTCCTCCCCCCTCTCCCATGCCATGTGACAAAGGACAGTGCACCTGTGTGAAGATGATATTCATGTTGCTCCACACATCTGGAAGGTGGTTACCTACTTGTATCATGAGGTTTGTAAAGAGAAAAGAAGGGAGGAGGTCTGATGGATGCGCTGCAATCCCCAGGCCAACCTGCTTCAGGCATTTGGAGATTCAGTAAGAGCAGATTTTCTTGTGGTATTTCTTCAGCACAGGTTGGAGTGATGTCTGGAAATGAGAAAGTAATAAGGCTTGTGCAAACATTCCAGTAGCACAAAGAGGGTTTTGGTTGAACAGTGGTAATGAAAAGGACACGTATTTGGGCTCTTACTTTATTCAGTTTGGCTTGCCCTTTTTTACCAATTGAGTGTCAATGGACATATGCTTATTTGCCCAGTAAGAATTTGTATAGAGATCACCTAATCTTTTTTCATAACAGCTGGTCTTTAAACAACAGGAGATAACAGTAACTTTTGTGTAATATTAGAATTTCAAATTATAGTTTCAAATTAGACACATCTGAACCAGTGACCTAGACATGAAAAATACTCAGTCTATTTGGTGAGCCATTTAGTATCTTAAATCTCCACACTAGTTGTTTCCTGACTTCAAAGATCACAGATAATTATCTGTTTACTCAGTAAAAATAAGCCAATGATTCTTTTGGACATTTACTCATAGCGGATCTGGCACTGGTGCATTGTACATAAATTTACCACATGTGCCAAAGAGTCTGGCAATTGTTTTTGGCATGAACTTAAACACTTACCACAATGCACCTTAATATGATGCATCATATCAAAAACAAGCTGGGAATCTTTCCTGATAGGGTCCGTGCACATATGCTTTTCTTCTGAGTGATGTACTGCATTGTGAGACAGAGAATAACATTTTAGTGAAGACTGTCCCTTCCTTTGAAGTTCTTCAGAAATGGTTTCTCTCCTGCACAAACTTAATTAATTAAAAATGCAGGCTCTTTCTTGGTGTGTGTGCTTTATTGTCTGAGTTGGAGGTGTGATATTTATTGGTTTTGACATCTGTGCTATTTCAAATCTTGGAGCAAGCTACATTCTCTTCATTAAAATATTTCAAAACCCTGGTTATAAATCAATGTAAATGACAGTTCAAAAATAGGCATAGATGAAATAGGTGTGTTGTTCTATCTTGGGCGCAACCCGTCTTTATTTCTTTTCCGTTGTAGCTGGCCAACTTGCTAATTTAATTACTTTCTTTTTCTTCTTTCCCCAAAGAGTGAAATCTATCAAAAGCACACAGTTGCTCAAAAGACCTCTCTCCAAAGCTAACAGAACTAAGTGTTTTTTGGTTTTTGTTTTTGTTTTTTACAATGGAAAAGTGACAACTTAGTTGCAGAGCTTGTGTTAGAGTGGTGGGGCCAAAGCAGCAGTTTAAATGTCGACCTCCCGCCTACAAATGGTTGCTGCTACCTAAGTTAGGCTAATGTATCTCCTCTCTTCCCCCATAGCCATCGTTAATACTGCTCTGTTTTAATAAGTAACACATAAACAAAACACATCAAAATATAACATTTTTTGAAACCACTGATGGTGAGTATTGTTTATCAGTTCAGAGATGAACGAATGTAATTTCAGCCTACTATACATGCAATGAATTAATATTGTAAATGGATAAAGAAAGGGCTAAGGAACGAAACATAGATGCAAATTACTGTAAAGTTGCTTATATTGTTCAGTGAATCATATTCCCACTGCTTTCACTTGAAAATATTTATTGACTCAGTTTAGTTTATTGCTCCTTAGCCTCTGCAGAAATGGTTTTCTTCTAAAACCATTGGATAGATAAAAGCATACTACTCATGATTTTTAAGTCTGTCTGTACTCAGACACATGAGAAAGACCTCCATTCTTGTGAGATTTCTGTTCAGTTTCCAGACCAGAGAAGTTCAAACACATATTTCCATAAAAGTTAGTGCAGTACCATCTTGGTTATTATCAGTTCTCAGGAGGCAGCTATTATTATTCTTAATAAAGGAATGTAGAAAATCAGTTTTCCAGATTATTTTAAAATTACCTCTTCAATAACATCCCCCCCCAAATATCTCTGTTCCCAGTTTTCTTTAACGTCTGGACATTTCAGCAAAGGGCTTGGGATCTTAATGCTAGCTTTTGAACATAAATGTGGTAGAGTTTTTTGGAACTGAAACCTGTTTTTTTTGGAGTGGCATCCAGGGAAGGGGAGAATGGACACACTTCATGACATCTGTTACCTACAAAAACACTGTTATTAGTGCCTGGGAAAAGATGTGGTTTGCAAGTTTAGGCTTAAGATGGGATCTCTAAGGAGAGGACTCTAGCTCCACAGTGAATAGGGTTTCACAGGATTACAAACATATCACAAGCCCTGAGGTTCATTTGCCACATGAAGCAGTGCTAACAAGGCTACTGTTACCCCATTTCTTTCCCTCCTCATTGATAAATTTTCACTTGATGGTGGAAAAGACGAAGCTGGTCACTTAAGGTCTGAACAACAGCCTAAGAGTATGGCACCATCAGGCTTTGAAGCAGTTCTTGATTCTTCATCTCTCTGCCAGTTCTTAGAGTTTTCCTCCAAGCTTTTGCCCAGTCCAGTTTGAAATTGCTAACACATCCTTACAATAATATACATAAGAACAGTTTGAAAGACATGCATTCTCTAACCTAAATTAAACCAAAACCCTTCCAGTCTTCATGACTGATACAACATGTCCTGGAGTAGAAAATCTTTCCTGGGAGGGGGTGGAAAATATGCTTTTCTTAAAAGGATTCAGGATCTTGTCAGTTAGTTAAAACTCAGTGAAGAAAATCTCCAACTGCTTGTCTCTAGGAACCTCTGTGTGATGCTGGAGCAGAAAGCTACAAACAGTAGCTGCCAACCTGGCTGGGATTTCTAGAGCAATCTCCTGAGATCAGTGCTCTGACAGGTCACATCCTCTGTCTGGCACCATCATTCCCTATTTTCATTAAGCCTTTCTTTTCCATTTTTTCTTTGTTCTCACTTGAGCCAAAAGAAACAAGAGGGCAGTAAAGCACAATTTTAGCTGAATATGAGTTTTATCATTTTACCACTGCATTACACCACTTACCAAGTATTTAGGTTCTGTTCTGCTAGGAAAAAAAACACGTCAGGATTTAGAGGAAGGCTGTGCTAAGCTTTAGCACACAGACTGTAAAGCATACATGTGAATTATTATTCCTTCAGTCTAAGAAAATCCATATGACTTTGTGATTTCATATAATCTTCAAAAGTTGCTCCTACAACTCTCAGTGGAAAACATCATCTCTTTTAAAATCTTTCTCCCTTTACCCAAACTAGGACTTTTTAACATATCAAAGATAATCTTAAAAATAAAAATGTCAATGAAATACTGTGTTTCACAAGAGAAATCAACATTTGCTCCCAGCTACTAGAATAGCAAAGCTAAACAGAGAGCTACAGTCAGATCATATTTAGTGTAACTCCCCTGAGATCCAGAGATGCATAACACCAGAGGGCTGGTACAAAAGTAATACACTAAGACTATTTTTTATTGTCTTTTCTTGTCTTGAGAGTGGTCAGCCTGATGGCATCCAGACCTGAACCTTCACTTTCTCATCCCTCTACTCCAGCTAGGGAGGTAGCCAATCTGCAGAGCCCTCTGCCCACCCCAAAGCTCTTGGACTGCAACTGTGCATGAGGCTAGGAAGGTGTTTACTCTAAAATAATCACTTACGAGACTGATGTCGGCAATCTATCCCACAGAAATGATTTTAATTGCAACCACAGCGCATGGAGAAAGATGATACAGATAAGTTAATCTAACTACAAGCTGTTGCTGAAAAGGTGCCCTCCTCTTCTCCCTCCTTGCCCATGTGTTCCCATCAATCCCTTTGACCTATCATTGACACTTGTTGGACCTTTTAGTGAGCTGGTTCCAGAAGCTAAATTAGCAGGAATCTAGACCCAAGAAACAAAGCATGTGCCCTTCTGCCAGTTTGGTGCCAGAAATGGGGTCACCATAGGATCAGACAAATGCCATTGCTGCCTCAAGGAAGAGAGAGGAAACACAAACTAGTAAAGGGGAGTTAATGAGACCTGCTCATTTGGTGGCCTGCTGGACGATCTTGTGTCACATTGCCTGCACCAGCCCCCTTTGGCTGAGAGGCTAACATGAATGGAAGGATGAAAAAAAGACCGCCGAGAGGCAGCTGAGCCAGAGCCCCCAGTGTTCAATCACCTCAAACAAACCTCACAGGAAGGGAAAAGCACTAGTAGTGTCACTTACAGGCAGAGCTTCTTCCAGCCACAGGGAAAAAAAGCTGGAGTCTAGCATTCAGCAAACTGGTTCTCACAATCGCAGAGACCATGTCAGAAATCGTGTGACTTCCTGTCTCCTCCTCTTGGAAGAAAGGGAAATTACCTGTGTCAGAGCAAGCAGAGGGAGGGAGATGGTCTTGAATCAGTCTCTTTCATTTTACACATGCTTTAATTTATATAAGAATTAGTGACTGCGAATGGTAAAGGGCAGGCATTATAAAACTGGAAAGCCAAAACATGTATCTGTCAGAACATCTCAAATTTGGATGGGCTTTTCCATGCTGAGGACTGTGGGGTTTGTCCTGTGCAGAAGATCTTGCCTCTTGAAAATGAAGGTTAGCAGTTCTGTCTAAGGAGAAAGGATGTGTGCTATACCAGTGCAATGGTAGCACTGCAACTCTATATAATGTGGTATGCACAACAGCAAAATTATGGGGTGTTTGTACCATAACGGGATCCTTGCTGATGATCGTGTGCCCTGCCCTGCAAAGTTCTTCCTGGACTCACACACCCACTAACACCTCTTGTTGCACCTTCGTGCTTGAGAACTGCCTCTCAGTGAAACGACATTGAGTGAAGTGCAAAAGGCTATGGAAAGACAGAGTGAGGAAGAGCACTGTTCATAGCCCCCACCTCCAAGCTCCACTAAATCCTTACCCAAAACACTGGGACACTTTCTTGGTATCCAAATCACTCAAATGGCATCACCCTTCACTAGCAAAAAGTCTGAATTTTCCACCTTAAAACAGTGCAGCCCACTTATATTGTGGTACTTTTGTCTAAAGCAGAACTTGTCAACATAGCGAACATTTAATAGAGCTTCTAATGAATACATTTTTTAAAGAAACAGTTTGCTCAGGACTTGCAGCAATTCACAAGTCCCTGAAGCTACTACATTAGCCTTTAGAACCTCCTCTGTTGTTAAAAAAAATAATGAAACATAAGAACTATTAAAGTTTGGGAGATACCAGTAAATCAAGTAAAACAAGATACTTTTCACAAATTTGAGAAGTGTTCACAGAGTGTTTGCTTGGTTTGTCAGAAGTAGAAGTTTCCTCAGAACCGTATAGCCATTTTCAATCTGCACAGACTTCTCAGATACCTTAACTATTACATTCATCTCAGATGGACAGTGGTAAAACTGATGTGTACATAATGTGTAAATATTGCCAACTATTCGTTGTCCACATGAGGCATGGAAGGAGAGAGTCTCAAACCCACAAATTTCATGTACAGTGATACCTCATTTCAGTAGCACAAGTAAAATGATATTTGCAAATATCAACACTAATCCTGAGAAGTTCATCAGAACTTGTGTTCAGTAGACCTTGTGTTTATATTCACAACCCCCTAAAGGGCAGGCAGTTTCAAGAAACCTGCAGAATTGCTTTCTTCTAGGAGCACCACCCACCTTCAATGATCACACAGGTGGAGCTTATTTTGTGAACAGAGATTAGGAAAGTATCTTTCTGCATTTCCACTATCCCATCTGCAGAACATAGGAATAGCTGTACATACTGGGGAGACCAGTGGCCCACCTACCACAATATCCTGAGTCAGAAAATGGAGGTTAATAAATGATTCAAAATCCATATACAGACAAATCATGAGCTTTAAAACAGTGGTATTCAAGCAGGCTGTTATTTAGGGGCTTCTTGAGCTGGAGCTTGGGTCTGTATCTTGTGTTTAATATAAACCCCCTTTGCTGTGAAAATTAACAGTTTTTCCATACCCTTCAGCTTCCTTCTTTCAATTAATTATAAATCCAAAACCAGATCTACTCTTAATGCCATGATACTTTTTTTTATTGGCTGATGCTTAATTGCTAGGCCAAACAATGTTTTCCAGGTTAGGACATGACCTTTTCTTCTTTTTTCCTTTTTATTCTCTCTCCTCATCCATTAGGGAATGTATGTGAAATAATCCCAAAACCCAGTTAGGTCTTTCATCTTCATCTCCACACAGTCTGACTCAGGTTTTAAGAACTTCCTGTGAATGATCATTTCAAAAGTTGTTCTGCAATCCCAAGTGCATTATATCAAACTGATTACCCTTACTCTCATGCTTGATGATTATCCAAAGCTTTCTAATAGATTGTGAAGCATAACTTCCTTCTTCAAGGCATGTTGACTCTTCTCCTCCAAGTTTATATTTAAATATCTGCCTAATAACCTAATCCTTATTTTAATTTGTATTTGTCATTTGGCATGAAAGTCAGTTTTACTGCTCTATTGTTATTTGGAACCCTTTCTAAAAGAGGTATCACCTTCCTTTTTCTGGTACAAAAGTTTGCTTAAGTAGAATGTATACATTCTTATTTACTTTCCTTATTTCTTGAGTTACAGTCTTGATGAGTTACTACTGTTTATTTGATTGAGTTTTTCCAAATCCTCTTTCACTAACACTTTGATGTAAGATAATTTCTTAGAGTCATTTCTTGTAAAGGAAGACTTCGATGTGGGAATCTCTAAATTCCTTCACTGTGAGTAAAAATGGCAACATAGCTTTTCTCCAATAGCTTTATCTTTTGTGAATCTTCTTTTAATACCTCAAACATTTACCAATCCTCTATACTCTGTGGCAGGGTCTCTCTTTCTTATGTGTTTAAGAAGTAACATTATTCAGTTTTTTTTGTCTCTAGTAAATTGTTCCTCAAAACTTTTTTTTGGCCTGCCTTAGAGTAGTTTCACATTTAACTTGCCAAAGTTTATTTTCTTTCCATTTTCTTCATCTGGACACAACTTCAAAGTTTTGAAGGTTTTTTTTCTTTCTTTTCCTTACATCTTAGAGCTTCCTTTACTCTGCAATTTAACTTTGCCAGAATTTCTTGGTTTTGTTACAGTACTTTTTTCATCAGGAATATACATTTACCTTGAGACTAATAATCTCCATACTACTTGCAAATGTTTCACCTTTTCAGCTGCCCCTTTGCATTTTCTTTTAACAACCTTCTACATTTTTATGCTAATTTCCTTTCTGAAGTTTATGTTACCATATGATTTTTGTGAGGTGGGGTGGGGGTTAATTTATCTTTTAATATGCATACACTATGTTTGCTACTACAGAGAAACTCTTTACAATAGTATCCTGGTACGGGGTCTGTCAATAGGTTACAAGTGTTGACCTGTCTAATGCTCAGGCCTRCTTCCAGGATTTCTTCTGTCATTGTGCATTCTTTGACTAATTGTCTCTGAAGCAGTTAGAAATGATATCTCAAAATTTCCTCTTCATGTTGTGCCCTGTCACATCATTCAGTTACTTTGCATTCAGGATGTTTGCTGCTGCTGCTGCTTCCCTTCCACTGTTGCCATCACAGTCATGTGCCTGATATTATGTCCTACTATTATTTCCCTACTTAGCTTTGTCAATAAAAAGCATAGAATCTACCTAATTTTTTACATTTACATGATTCTAAGCTATGTTTAACTATAACATTATTCCTCCTTCTCCTCCTCCTGTTATTACTTTGTCATTTACACGCTAGTAATACAGTGCTATATTATTTATTCTCTTTCCACCAAGTTTCTGAGATGACTATTATGTTACTTAGAAGTAGTTATTCTAGTCCACCCATCTTAAAAGTTAGACTTCTAGCATTTATTTAGAAGTAGCCATATATTTGTCATCTCATCTGATTTGATGATAGAATTTTTATTGGGATTTTCATGTTAAGTTCCTAGCTCTCCCATCTGGTATATACTACTTAATTCAGGGGACAGGAATTGCTCCATTAATTCACTAGAACCTTTCACATTCTTAAATAAAGAAAATGTATACTTGCTTACAGAAACTGGTTCTTTTTCTCTGCAGGGTTACATGACAAATTACCATTCATGTATGCTGTCATTGAAAAAGACTTAAGAATTCAGACAAGAGATGTGTGGAAAAAATGATATGTAATAAATGACAGATCATGTGGCTGCAGAAATGAGTGCCAAAGTCTATAGCTACTGTTAAGACTTATTTAATGACACATCTGTAGAATATAAAGCAAAAAACCTATATGGAAAAGGTACTTCTAGTCCTCACTGTCTGAGGCAGCGGTGGGGAGTGTTTATTGCTATTCATGGAAAATCACTGCTAATTGACAAGCCAAAAAATATACCAATTCCTGCCAGAAAAACTCATTTTTAAGCCGCCAATGTATCTCTTCCATGACTTTGCTTATGAAATGTGTTTTGGATGATCCTTTACCTACAGTGAGAAAATGACGACTAGCTTGAGTAATTGCAAAGCCACTGAAGTACAAGGGGACTTTAACATCAGCACAAGGGAGTCTAGTTTCTATGTTTTATGTATATTTGTGTCTATGTGTAAAACAATTTGCAGTTTTCGCTTTTTACCTAATTGGTGTCCGAACAAACTAAGTCACATTTACCTTAATATATTTGCTTAGAACCTCACATCTGCTTTTTAAATACTTAGTGAAACTGATCTTTCTCTGCGTCTTGCCATAGCTTGGAGCAACCTCTACTGGCTATTTAGCTTTGAAATGCATCTTGACTAGGACTACTAATTTACTGTTCTACAATATATTGTTTACCTGTACTGTTATAAAATGATGAACTCACAGTGTCTGAATGTTCAAAAAATGAATTATAAGGCAACAAAGATGAGCATTTATCAAGCTTTTTGTGATTTTTCACAGAGAATAGACTGCAGATTTATTTCAGTTCTACTTCAGGCAGTCTTGAAATATTCCATTCTACATTTCACAAAATGCCCAATCTAAAGCCTATTGAAATCAATTAAAATAATTAAATGTATTTCATAGAACTTTGTAGCATACCCTCAGATGTAGTCCAGACTGCATAAAGCTATCAAAATGGAAAACATTTGATATTAGAGATTTTTTTATTGTTATTATTTTTAATTTATTAAAGATCCAGTAGTAACTATGTTTTATTAGGAGGTAAATATTGACAGAAGATATCATTTTCCAGTGAATTATATTTGAAAGCTGTGAAGTTAAAAAGATCTATGGGATAAAGCTGTCCTAAGAGTAAACTTGCATAGCACAACATCCAAATTTAATAATTCAGTATACCTTCACTCATGCACARCAAATACCTTATTCAGCAATCTGTACTACTGAAATACGTTTAGGGTAAGGTGATATACAAAAGGATATACAGTGTAGCATGTAAATTTTGGCAAAATGGGTGAAGATCTATTTGCTCTTCTTTCCTACTCCTTCCTCTATCTTTCTATCTAAATTATTCTTGAATCACTTTAATCAGCTGAGAAAGATTTTTTAATACTGCTCTAGAAAAATATCTTTGGATACACAAATCTCTATTTAAAGGAAGATTTAAGCCACCTTAGATGTCATAACAATCTAAATGTGCGATCACCCACCTCCTGGTTAATTCAGTATGCGTATATATGGAGAGAGAAAGAGAGATTAAAGGAAGTGGATTATCTTAAAATCAGACCTCAGCATTTTCATATATCAGTAAACAGTATAGCAGTACTGCTTTCATAAACACTAAACATAATAGACTTGCTTTATCAGTTTTGGCTGAGTCTGGGAGGGTAACATTATCATCGCATATACTATTGCTGTTGAATCTCCTGTATAGCCAAAAGTAGTAAATGTTGAAAACCAAAATGAAGTCTTTTCTGTTGAAGATTCAAGCCTCATTTACAAAAAGTGGAAGCTCTTTGGGAAAAATGCTTAATTTCAGTGTGAGAAGTAGCCTATGATTAAGCACTGTTTGTTGCTCATCTTCTTACCCCTATGGTACATATATTACAGTGATGAGCTGGCCGTGCAGTTCCTCTGTAAGACTAAGGTGGGATTAAATGAAAAGCCATTGAGAAAAAAAAAAAAAGAGACTTCTACATTTTTATTTATTTATTTATTTTTAATTGTTCTGCCTCTGTGAGCTAATGATTTTGTAGCAGAGCTTACATCATTGGTCACTTTTGCTAGTAAAAACGAGAGGCTGTTATCTAAATCCTTGTCCATTGTTTACAAATAAAGAATTTAGTGTTTGAAACTGTGTGTGTGTGTGTGTGTGTGTGTGCATATATATATATATATATATATATAAAAGTATAAAGTGTGTGTGTGTGTGTATATATATAGATAGATAGATAGTATATATTCTAGCTGAATTTAGATCAGATTTTAATAGTTTGACAACTTAAAATGTAATCAAGGTAACTACCCAGGGCTTATAACATAATGTTCCGATCTAGAAGCCTTGGTCCCAACTCACCATCTTCAATGCCCAGGCTTAAATTTAAAGCCTGGAACTGTGGAAAGAAAGACTTTATGATTCTCTTCAGAGCTTTCAACCTACAGCTTAGCTCAGTTGGTGTCTCTTTTTACAGAGGAGAATAAAAACTGTAATATGAAGAATAACATATTTGTGGGCCTTAAAGATTTCATTTCTAGTGTAATAATCCCGTTTGCGTAACATTCATTTTTTTGCTCGATCTGTGGTTCTTAGTATATCCAAAGAGTGTCATCATCAAATTTATTTTGTTAGCCACAGTCTCTCTGTCAAAGTAATTTATATGTATTAGAAACAGCAGAGGGGCAATGATCTAAGAAAAAGAGATATTGATTGTTTTTCCACATGATATGTATAATACATGGTTGATGAATCATTCTAAAACTATCTAATTAAACACAAAAAACAGCATAAAATATGAATAATCTGCAAATCTATTGCTTTATCAGGGATTAAAAAAAAAAAAAAAGACAACCCGAATAACTGACTGTCAAGTGATTGTGGTGTGACTTTGACTTTTTCCACTTTTGCTGTCACCTCAAAGTCTAAATACAAACAAAAATCTTTACACTGAAAAGAGTAAAGGTTCTCCCCACTCCATACACTACACTTGCTTGATAAACATGTCAATCTTTATCCTCATGCACTGTAAAAAAAAACAAACAAAATAAGCAGCAATATACTTATACTCCAAGGATCATTCATTGATACTGAGCATTCATTCAACAACTCAGAAGAAATAAAGCATTCAGTAATGGGCATATAGGATAATGTTGCAATATCTTAAGTGTCAGTGTTGATACTGATTGGAAAAGACATTAGACAAGCAGAATTTGAGGGCAGATGAATGCCAGTTACTTAAAATAGGACATTTAAGTACCTCTTTTAATTTCAGTGTAATGTAGCTTTACATCTAGCTGGGTAAAAGGACTAGGTAGAGGTAGYATTGTCCTAAAATACCAGAAAAAAAGATTTTATGCTCCAGAAAGATACAATTTCCTCTTTCTACTTGTCTCTCAGCGAAGTAGTTGACAATAAAGTCAGTAGCAGACTAAAAGCTAAAAAACACCTGGAAAAAGAGATATTCCCCTCCCAAAAGAATATTCTAATACAAATTGTCATGTTTTCCTTTTTTCCTCCCTTCATGTCAAATTTCAAACATTTGGCCAAAAGTTAAAATTATTTTTCTGAAAACTGAAATAATGTGGCTTGTGATGCCATTATAAGCTCTACTTGCTGCATATGGGTATGGTTTTTAGATCCAAGTCCTGTAAAGCTCTGAGAAAAAATTCCACTTTTTACAAGGAAGGAATTAAGCTACCATTCTTGTAGCACTGAATGATCTGCAGAAAACTCCATTAACTCTTTAAAATTTCTTGCTGAAAAAGGGCCTCTGGGTGTCAGGCTCTTCAGCAGTGTGGAATTAGCAGGAAGCAAACATATCAAGCATGGCAGCAATAATAAGCATTAAGCACCCAGCAGAAGTTAGGAATGGACTGAAAACCTAGGCAGCCTACAGGAGTACATTGAGAGAATAAAATATGAAAAGCATCAAACAAGAGAAGAAAYATCTATCACAAAGACAGTGAACGCTCAGAGACAGTGCTGCTTATCAGGATGGCAAGGACACTCACTAATTAGAAACATACCAATCAGTATATGCCAACTGGAAATTAGATCCTAAAGATGGAGAGGAACRTAGTGACAATGACATAGTGATGAAGACAAAGATAATGTCTTTTGTTGCCTCCCAAGTGTATCTGATAGATGCTAAGACATTAGTTGGCTTTTGTTATACAGGATCTCATCGTTAAAGCTGGATGTCCCAACTGCTAAACAGAAAGAACAAGGACTGAGAAGCCTGATCCCAGATGCTGATTACCCCTGTTCTTTGAGTACTCTCTTCCGTTACAAAATCATACACAAAGTCATGGAATTGGCCAGATGGCAGTACAGAAAATTGGATCGGCCGCATCTGCAACGTCAGAGCTCAGGTCATGTAAAGGTATTCCAAGCAGCAACTACAGTTTTTGTCAACCTGGAAACACAACTGAGAAAGAGCAACACTGAACAGAGAGCAGCAAAGAAAATCAACAGGGCAAAACTGAAAGCGAAAAAGCAAGAAATTCTAGCTGAATCTGAGGAACAAATTAGATGCATCTTCAAGAGCAGAGGAAAGTGAGACTGGACTGGAACTGGAAGAAAATAGGTAGCATTCATAGGTAATATGATTTAAGCTGCAGCAGTTGCAGGCAGATATCAGCACAGGAAGAGCACAAACTGAATAAGCCAAAAGATTCGGTGCTTCACCAATGAAAGAAAAGCACTGAAATGAAAAGCCCAAAATACTAAGGCCTTAGGACTATTAGGAAAGCCATGGAGGAGTATAAGAAAGCAAGCAAGCAAAACAGGGATGAGAAATATGAAGACAGGTGGAGATATGTTGAAAAACTAATGGTTGAAACTGAAGTTGCCACTACATCAGGAAACCAAAGAGCTGTTTACCTAGTGACTGAAACTATATGTGGAAATTTTGAAACCTAAAAGAGCTAGTCAAAAACAAACATGAAAAAATGCTCACAGCTGACTGGGAACAATAGAATAGATGAGCAAGGAAAAGAAAAAGGAATGAAGAACTCTGAGCTGACACATCCCCGTCAAAACAACAGATCACTTCGGAAACTAAACAAGCTTGTGTTAGAGCTAGTCCAATAGCAATATCACAGATAGATGCTATGTCAAGAGTCAGAAGAATAACAAAACAGTCAGCAGCAATTCATATCAGAAGTGCTAAATGCACTTGTTTCCACCATCACCTTGATGATATTAACAGAGTTCACCAATGAATTCTGTGGTGAAAAGAAGATGCATCTTCCCTTGTTGAAGAGGTAAAATATGGAACCACATCAGGATACCCTGGAAGGAAGGACCCATTGACTGGAACGTAGTTCTGCAGTAGGAAGAAAAGTTTGACATGTGAAAAAGAGTTAAAAAGGAAATGAGTAGTGGGCTTAGAAAGAAACTAACTTCAGGTCCTACAAGTCCTGTATAGAACGTGTACTCACTGAAGACCATCATGGATTAGGGAGTTCAAATTGACATCACTTTCATTGACTATGTAAAGGCATCTCATCAGCTCAACTAACGTACAGTATTGTACATCCTCCAGTTCAAGTGTGAGCTCAATCAAAGTAATTATCACCATGAAGAGTAGGAACCAGCAGAGTATTCKGCTAGTGTGAACTAGATAACAGCATTCAGTCTTTTTCTTTCTCTACTTTTCTCTAGCACTGTCAAACAGTGGGATACGGATGTGTCCGTATTCCGTACAAACAGTGGCATAACACAGAGGACCAACGTCTGAAAGATCTAAGATGTTGCACTACTGACTGATGCCACTGAAGACCTACAGCCAAGGCAGTGTGGTAAAATCAGGAAGCCAAGCTCAAAATAAGTTAAAACAACTTATGATGACTCAAAYATTTTTTTTTCTGATTTACTGAACTCAGCTGGTATAATTTGCTGTCTTTTGGAGGCTGTAAATTAGGGAAACCGAATACTCAAGTGCAGAACTGGAGTGCCAATTTGGAGAGTGTTCTCAGTCTTACAGATCATGTTTACGAGACATGTAATTGCTCACCTGGACTGACTTTTACAAGGAGGATGTTGCAAGAACTCTTTGTAGAGAGATTCATAACATTTCTGAGTATGAACTCCCTCTTTAATATATAATCATAGAAAGCAAAACATGGTGGCAGTTGGTCTCAGCTAGGTGATATCAATGAGTCTACACTAATATATGCTCTATCATGATTGCTGGCAAGAAAAATTAAGGACAAGGCAATTTTTGCTTCCTTAGCAGATGTTCTAAAGAGTATGCAGACTAGGGAAACAGTGCAGGAAGGATTGCCTGTTGCCTGTTTGCTGACCAGCAAGCATCCTGGCAGTAGATTTGGAGTTTAYTCACAAGAGAAAGTGGTTGGCCATGTGAGGCACAAAGACATGACGCTTGACGTATGATAGATTTTATTTCATCTACTTCTTTTAGTTTGTCACAGCTAAAAAAGTTGTGGTCTGAGAGCTCTCCTGTCTTACCTGTCAAGAAAAGGGGTGATGAGCAAGGAGAGGAACTTCTATTATGGAAATTCTTCTATCTAGTATGCCTTTGAAATCTGCATAGATGTACTTGAAAATCCTCTACTAGAAATACGAAGTAAAAATCAGCATTTGCTGAAAGCGTGTGAAACCCTTCCAAAGTGTATACTGCTGTGYGTGCAGTCCTCCCCCCTTCAGAGAGAGGAAAATGAACTGAAGCTGTTACATGAGTAGCATTTCTGATAGAAAACAAGTAACTTGCTCATAAAGAACAACTTAACTTTAGCTAGTGATAATGTTCTCGGGTGACTTTTAACTCAGTGAAGGGAGACAAGCTCTTAGAAATCTGAATCTTATCCTAAAGTTAGCTATGTATGTACCCTCATTGACTACCAGTTTAGCCAGTCTTCTAAGTTAAAGGGAAGAGAAGAATGAACTGTTCAGCTAGTTTCACTTTGGACTCTAGAGTCTGGCTAGGTTTGATAACATTGTCTTTGAACAACCTAGTAGGAGGAGTGCAATAACTCCTCTGCTTTCAGACTTTGCAGATTTATATTTCTGTAGGACTTGACTGCAAGACAGCAGGAATCAGCAAGATCCCCTGCACTTACAAGAGGGACTGATAAGTTAGAGCCTTCCTATAGTCATTGATAGACTGCAATCTGGAAACTGAATAGAAAAGCTGCATCGGAAGTACAGTGTGAGGAAAGAGGACAATTACATGACTTCATGGTAAATCCCTCCATAGTTATCCACAAAATACTGTCCATAGGCAGTTGAAAAAAATACCTGAGAGGAAAAAACAACCCCAGACAAAAACCAACAAAGAAATAAATTCTTTCTTGGAAGAGACCTTAATTATTCAGTTATTGAGTTGCACAAGTTCACAGAAAAAGAAGAAAGACAGACATCCTCAGAAAGAGCAGAAGAGGATTCAAGATTATCTAGCAAGTTCCTATGACTCATGAAAGAGAAGAAATTGTGGGAATGTGCCCAAACCTTAACATATTGAAAGGAAGTCTGCCCAACATTGCTAACCTAACAGAGAGAACAGGATTCTTGTAACTGATAAGCTAGTTTTGAGAACAGATGATATCTTCATGATTGAATATTGATCTCAAATGGGGAAAATAGTGGAAAATTTTATCAATGGCAGATTCTCATGAGTTACAACAGCTGTAAAAATTTGCCGCTATTTTCAGAGCTGTCTTCACCTTGGGAGCGAAGGATTAGGGTGGGGGGGTAGGATAGCACCACTGTAGTCCACTCATATTGTAGTAGATAAAAAGGTGGGTAAATTTACTGAACTGGTATTCCAGAGGTGGACAAATTCAGTATAGCTCAAATTAAAAGTGGTAAACACGTGTTTTCTGCTTTTACCTTTGACTGTGCTACTAGTAAAATGTGTTCATTCTGTTCATTTGTTCCCTTTGAAGATGATCATTTTCAATTATGACTGAAGCCATAACTGACTATTACAATGCATTACTGCAAAGATCTGTGTAAATAGCACCAGCAGCAATACATGTGATATTTTCCTTGCTGCTAAGCTATATTTTGCAATGGCATGGTTCTTTCACACTTCAGTATTGAAGGAAGTTAATTCATACCTGTATGACTGTGGTTGTTCATTTTGTTGCCTCAATAAGTCCTTGGTGAAGTGACTGCTTATACAAATCAATCCTCAAACGAGATAAAGTCTTCATGGTTTTCAGCAACGTTAACTAGGCTTTTCTGCTTGCTATGCAGGCCCCAGTTTGGGAAGCTTTGCTCAAGATGAAGGCACAACTTTTTTCCATCATTGGCTGAAATAGATGGTGCTATATAGTACCATAATGAAAAAAATTCCAACCTAAAATCATTAGGTTGGTTCTCTTCTGAAACATGAGGGTTAGTTGCTTTTCTAATCCTATCCCCAAAATTGTAACTGTCTTGGGCTACCATTTGCGTACACATCCAATAGTCTATTAAAAAAATATCCCTGAGACAAAAGCCAATACATTGTCATGCAAATGATTTATGCTGAAGAGTTCATTGAAAAATATTTGCATTATCTCTGTTGGACTGTTCTGTTACAAGATTCCCCCTTATTTTTGCATAATAGAAAAAGGTAAATCAGCAGGAACAAATGGCCTGTTATGTACTTTTAGGTCCTCTTACTCTTCTCAACAGCTGTGTCTTAGAAGGACTGGTTCTAAATAGGGGCAAGCTAGAACTGAGCACTGTATAAGTTTCATGAAATAAACAGCTTCATTTGGGAATTATTCTTCAAGATCTAAGGCTTCTCTATTTCCTAATAACTCCAATTGCTCCCACAGCATCTTCCCTAAATAAAAGATGTGTTCTGTGATGAAAGGTGGGAATTTTTTTCTTTACAAAATATCAGAGGAAAGTTATGGATAAAAAAGATTGTTTAAAACTAAGGTACTAAATTAACATGTTCATTATGAAGTGTCAGTTTGCATACTATACTGTTCATCAGATGTCTCTGGGAATAATATGTTATATCAATAGTGGTAGAATTTATGTCCCATGTTTTGTTCTTTGTGGTCCAAAACATATTTGCATTTTAAAGGTCTTACAGAAAGCATAAGCCTTATAACATGTAATTCTTTTTCATCAGTTGGTTGCATATGCTGCTCATTATTCACATCTTTTTTTAAGTATTTGCCAAAATATTTGGTCAAATAAAATATAAATAAAATAATGAAACTACAGTAGGTTTCCCCAGACAACTAGGTTCTCACAGTTACTGGTTTTCCATCATTTTCATCATTGAACACTGTGTTCAGAAGAGAGCCATATAGTCTCCTACCACTTGGTATGCAAGCATATTGGAAAGTCAATATGAAAAAAAGATATGAAGTAACCTGAGACTAAAGTCAAACTGAGAGGTCTCTTAGAGGGCATAAAGCTGCAAGTCCAAATGGAATCAACCGCTCTGTAAAAGTTAAGAAAATACTGGGGTTGGGCCCAATACCCTTGAAATTCAGCTTCTTGACGTTTTCTTTCTCTCACAACTATGCAAAAATGGCTCAGAGAAAAGCATTTTCTGGGGCTCTTTAGGGGGAAAGAGAGGAAGAGAGACTAGGGTACTCTAATGATTAACTTTCAAGTGTCTATTCACCTAGAAAAAGCCACAGTCCTGGGCTAGGGGGCCAGTCCCTCTATGTTTTGTGGGGAAAGGATAGAGACTAAGGGTGAGATTTGCAATAGTCAGAACATTGAGCTCTGAAGCTCTCTGCATCCAGTTCTCAGTAACCATACCAAAATTCTGACCTCACATCTGAATTTTTCTGACTTTGCTCAGTCTTTTAATGGAATTTGACAAAGTTATTTTTTTTCCTTGGTTTTTCTTTTTTTTTTTCAGTGTGAGATCTATCATAGTCCCTTTCTGCATCAGCATGCTATGAATTTTAATGCTGTAGTATTTCACAGGCTCTTTAAAATTGGGCTTGGCTATAAATCCTGTCTCTTTCACGTGAAGAAAGGGAACCCAAAGGATCTACAGCTGAGTGAGAGAAAAATATTACAACAGCATTCAGATTGTTTCAGGTGGCGGTCTCAGTATGGCTTTCATAATATTCTTCCTGCTTCAAAGACTTTTGTTGATTCATCTTCAATAACTTTGAAATTCTGTCTCATAATAGTTTTTTACATACTGTCATACAAAAGAAAAATCCCTAGCCATAGAAATATTCTAGAAATTTTCTAACCACTCTGAGTTAGTGCTCAGCCAAAATAATGTTCTTCTTGAACAGTTTATTATAACTCTTTTTCCACAAAGGACTTGAGTTCCTATTGAATCGCCAAACACACAATGTTTTTATCAAGAGGGAATTCTGAATTTCAGCACTGATAGGAAAAAAATATCATTTTCACTCAAATATATTCTGGCCACAAGTTGATTTCCGTCTCTGTCAAACAAAAATTGCATTGATCATTTTGTCACTCTGTTCATGTTTGGGAATCCACTAGCCCTATAAGTTCCTTCTTCTTTTGCATCAAGATTTTGCTATGGGATAATATGATGACCTTGTATATCAATCTAGTTTTCATTTCACTACCTGCAAAAACATTCAGATTAGTTCTGATTCAAAAATGTTCATGAACTCAGTTTGAACTGACTCTGGATAGGTTCATGCAACTTTAATTAAAATCTAGCTCAGCCATCATTTAGAAATTGTGGGAACTGCCTTTCCTCAGCCCTTAAGGACTTGCTAAGGTTGCAGTAATTTGCTATTAAATATGTGTATTTTTGAAACACTGAAAGACTCTTGAAATGAAAAACTACCTCCTGAGATCGGGCTGGGGGGAATGAGAGAAGCCAACACTCTGATCTACCTCCCTTAAAATGAAGGCTGTTTAAATGCTCTGAAGCCTCAAGACTTACAAGCACAGTTCTTCCAGAGGAGCAAGCTGAGCCCTTAAAAAGGTTTTAGGATGGAAGTCATGGGATTCACAAGGGGCAAGACCTGGATTTACTCCATAGTGGCGGTAGAGAAATCAGTGCCTGGAGTCGTAACTCTCTCGCCCTTCTCCAAGGTCCCAGGGCACCGTCCAAGGACACAGCTTGGCCAACCCACCAGCTTGCTGCAGAGCAGGGTGCTCCCACGGCCTTGCCTGCAGGCCCTGGATGTCCACCCACCCTGCAGGGAGCCAGCACTCGTGGAAAGGGCAATATTTATTTACCCGTGGGTGGCACTAGTTTTCTGCCAAACCAGAACTCCCGTTTTGCTCCCGACACCACTCACCGTGGGGTGGGAGCAGTGCCAGGGCCACATGAGGAATGTGCAGGGGGATGCGGCCGGGGCAAGGATGGCATGGGAGCGCGGGGAGCCGGGGAGTTTTGTGATGCTGCAGCGAGCCACGGACTCGGCTCGCAACGCCAGCCTGTTGCTCTGCACAGATGGGAGTCGCTCCTCCTCATCCCTGCAGACCTCTGCTCAATGTCGCTTGCAAAATGTGCTCCGGCAGGTGGGAACTGAGGAATGATCTTTTCTCCCAATTCCCTAACCTATACACTCCTCTTACAGCCCCATTTTTCATCGCTTGACTGGCCTAAAGACGAGGCCAAAAATTTCTGCTAACTTCTGTTTATATGATCACACATGCATGGAACCTCATTAATGAGGTTATAAGAAAGCAGGAACAGAGCAAATCAGATACTGACAGGATTTTGACTCACAGGCATTCTTATAATCTACTGATTAAAAAAAAAAAAAAAAAGCGCCTTGTCTTCAAAGGGATGGAGCAAAGTCATTCCCATGATCTTTGCAGGGCATTCCTACAACACATTGCAGTATCCCCTGAAAGTCCAGTGTATTTTAAGTTATTATCCAATGTCTAGGAGTAGTTCAAATTTCACGTCCCCTAAGTCTAATCCATTGCTGGTTTTCTTCGTGGAAATGTATAGCAAGGGGGAAAGCACACCTTCAAAGACTAATGATAACTTTTGATTTTTTTTTGTAAAAAATGTCCTGTTGTTATTTGGAAGGTATGTTAAGACAGAGTAACACATGGCAATATTTCTAGATCACTGTGTGTAATGTTACATGCAGGGTAAAATACACACAAATTTTCACACAAGTGAAGTCATAAATGCCAGAAATTCACATTATGCTTCTGTGTTAGACAATGTTAGATGCAGAAATTGTCCTGCAGAGCATACAGATAACATTTAGAGTGGTGCCTGACAGTGATGCTGTGTAACAGCCATTTAACTGCAATACTGTTAACCAGATCAAGTTAAATTAGCACACAGATTATACTGAATTGACACATATAGACACATAATTTGTGCCTGCTGTTTTTAAAGTGGTCTATGAATGTGCTGCAGAATTTAAAGTGATCCATGAAGAAAAACTGAGCATTTGATTATTCAGGATGGAAACAGTTTTTTAAAGTTGAATATTATTTGTTTTCAGGACAAATAAAGAGCAGACTCTCCCTATTAACTCTGTTACCTAATCAGTTTAAATCAGTGATAATCCCTAAATTAAACTGTTTGCAAAACATCTGATAGGGACTTCTGTATGGCAAATAACTCTTAGAGACTTTTCCTCAAACTTGAGAAAATTTACTCCCTACTTAGTCAAAACGTTGAAATTCTTCTTTTTGACTGGCAAAGGCTTATTTTTCTTGATGTTTTGTACTGATATATGATGACCAAACGACTCTGATTTTATGTGTTCTTTTGAAATTTCCTCTTCAGTCTTCCTGATAAAGGGGAAAAGCTGACTCTCTTGCCTGTATTCTAAGTTAAGAAAAAGGCACAAAGAGAAAGCATCTACTCTGAAACATCAGCGTAACAGTAAAAACTAMACATTTTTTTTTCATCATTAAGTGCAGGACTAATAAATGCTGGACCTGTTTTTTTTTGTTTTTTTTTAAAGAGCACTTTTTTTTTCCAGATGAACACAGTACTTGTGCAAGTGCTATCTCTCCTGATGTCATGTCCTGAATCATGTCTTTTTCTAGATGCATCTGTGAACTTGACACTATCAGACCACCTTAAGCTGTTAGTCAGGACTCTGCTACTTCCTCTACTTTTCTAACAAAATTGCTCTTGTAAGTGTTCCCTAGCTTTTTCCAGTCAAAATAAGCCAGAACTGCTGAAGCTTTTTCAACAGACAGTCTTTGCCAGTTGGCTTATTTGAACTAAAGTAGAGCAGGGAGTCATCACACTTGATGGTTGATTGGCAGATCTGCAGGCGTGGTGATCTCTGGTGATGCTGAGCAGCTGACATTGCGCTAGCAACAATAGCATCTTCAGCCGGCACAGCTGSAGCAGGAAGGGTACGCGTATCCAGGACACTGGTGGATGAACTGTTGAAATCCTCTTAGAATGAGGAAATTTTGCAATTATAGGTATTTTTCTATTTATCCTGTGAATGCTGAGGAAAGACCAGGATTTGGGCTACGTATTTGAACAATGGTCCAGTCTCTTTGGTTGGATGAATAATGGTGGAAAAACCTTTTCCTAATCCTTGATTATCTTGGTGAGTAATGTATCAGTCTTTCAGTCTGAGAGCTCAGGACAGAAGCACCCTGTGGTTAAGGAGGCTGTCTAACATTGACTTGTAACTCACGAAGCTGTGCAGCTTTTTGTGCACTCAGTCTTTCCTTGGCAAGTGAGCGTATGTACCTACTAATAGGGAAAACATTATCTTTATCGTGTCTGTGGAGATATTTAATTTCTCTGTATAGGCTGAAAAGAGGTATCTTTCCTCAGACATTGGCAGAAAGGTTGAAAGAGGGAAGGAGACTACAGGAGACAGAAGTCCTGCTAGAGCATTTCACCTTATTTACAGAAAAGGAGAAAGTAGAGGGGGAAGGGCTTGATCTAAAAAGCTTGAGAGCCACCACACATCAATAATTCCTGCTTAGTTTGGCTTCTTGCTCTATGTGCCTAATCTGTTTACTTTAACTAAACATTTTTATTAGCAAGGAAAGATAGTCGGCACTCTTTGGTGTGTACAGACTCAGCAGTGAGGTCCCAGATCTGATCCATTCAGGGACTCACCAGATGCAGCTCTATTAAGTTTAATGGAATTGTTTCAGATTTACATCAGAGGAACTGAGAAAATGAATCAGGCCCTGGAACTGCAGTAGAAATAATTAAAAAAAAAAAAAAAACACTACTGTATTAGATGGAAAATATGCAGGTGACCGTGATAGCCAAAATGCAAACTGAAAGGTTAAAATCAGCTTTTCAGTCACACTTATGTCTCATAGTAAATGGCACATGGAGGCTTTTCAGTCCTTCCTGTCAGGTTCAGCCTGCCTGTTTCAGGAAACTGTCTTTGACTTCAACAGCTTTTTTTTTTCTTCTAGTTTGTAATTTATTATGCTGTTCATTTTTCTCAATATTTGACTTCATAACGTTGGAGGAATATATGTGCTTGAATTTGTAGCTAAGGAAATGATTCACTGCAGATCTGCTGTACCTAAATGGCCAAACAGGACTCGTTGAAGTCAGCAATGTGGGTTGCTGGCACCCTCTGGTGGTCTTACTCATAGGTACAGAAAAGATGGGAAAAACATCTGAGTGGTTCAGCGTGCTTGACTCACCCAGACAGACAACATTTCAGGAAGTTGACTGGGAGCAGTTCACAAACCAATTATGTTCAAAGTATGCATTATAGATAGGCTTGATAATTTCCTTATATATCCTTTAAAATGTAAGGCTAGGATGCCATATCAAGGTGCATATTGTGTTATGTCGGTTAGGGGTGAAGAGAGCTATGACATATGTGCTCATTAACTATCTTAAGGTGGTTATAAAGTTTAAGAAGATAACATGAATGGTTGGGCAAAGCATTAGGGATCCTCATTTATATATATACACCAGTATTTTCTCCCAGAGATTGGTGAGTTAGTGAGGGAGGTAAAAAAATTGTTCCTGATTAAAAAATAGTGAGGGGTTTAGGGCAGCAACCAGCTTTATATCTCTTTAGCCATTACCAAAGCCTTGTTCGATGGTACAAGCTGTTCACTGTCAAAAGACTCTTATTTTAGACATTTCATACCAGCAAAAGAAAATAGCATGTGTTTCTGAGGATCTCACAGCACARACCACACAGTTTGGTCTATTGCTAGCACTGGTTCCCTACGTTCAGTACGTGAGGTGAAGTATCCTTCAGATGCTTCCCATACTGGAACTTTCTGTCATTGCAACAGCACATATTAGCAATCATTTATAACAAGGATGAAAGTTGCTTCTGAATATAGCAACTGAAGAAGATTTTATAATATAAAACACCAGCAGCAGAGGTTGTATCTCCCTCCTCAAATCACAGCTGTAAAGCAGATGAGAAGACAATTGTCTGATGACTAAATACTATCAAAAATTCTCTTGCAAATCCCAACAGTATAAATTCTGATCTCATTAGATCTGGCTGAACAATTCATTCAAGCTAAATGAGTCCATGTTCCCCAACTCAGGAAAAATCTCCTTTGAAGTTAAAATATTCTGTTAATTTCATTCTTATTAGTATTCATCTCTGTATCTCTATTTTCCAGCCCAGCTTGTAAAAGGTAGTAGCTAAATACCTCTGATACCAACCATTTCTGATCTAGTAGGACCTGGAAACCTTTTCAAGAAAAGATGTTGTTGTGATAACATCAGTCTGTGTTTGTTAGATTATGAATAGCGAAGAGTTTGGATTTGCTTCAGAGAAGCACTTGAGTTTTTGGCTCCTTCTCYAGACATGTCTTTGGAGCAATATGTAGACCACGTTGACACATAATGCAATTTCATTTTCCCGTGTTCTCTGCTGAGCCATCTGCCCCAGCCAGTCATCCACTCAGCAAGTCATCTATGCTACTTGTGCATCAGGGCCGTTGATTGTTTGTGTACCTTGTAGCTTTTGCAGGTTTATTACTTATAAAGTCACTGAAAATAAGCTTGGACCTTAAAACTGTTGACATGGACAGATTGGCTGGGTTTCTATTACTCCTCACACACACACTCCTCTGCACACAACTATTCATTGAAGGAGATGTCTCTTTTAATTCTGCTGGGAGTATGTTATGAATCTTTTTTCTAAAAGCAGTGATACTTCAAATTCTTATTATTTGGTTAATACTTGAGAAGACTTCTGCAATCAATTTTCTCTGATTCATATGATTTCTTTGTAGGCATACCCAATTGCCATCCAAACTTCTGATGGCAAATACTCTCTCTGTAAATAATATTTAGTCACATGGAAATAATATCACTGTTCAAGCATTTTAGCATTTAAAAGTCAGTGATGTTCTGTGACGAAAAGGAGACTCTTGAAATGCTGAGTTGTATCTCCACAATAACAACCATCGGGAGAAAAGTCCATATATCCTGGTGTATGCTGCTGCTGCCAATTTCCAAATGGATCCTCGAAGACTGGTAGAAAAAAAAACATGTATTTCTTAAAACGTTTCAGTAAAATCGTATTTCTTTTGGATTTATGGATTCTGAGGACACAGTCTATTACAGTTAATTAAACAATGTCAGGGAGTGTTTAGGGCAATTGGATTATCTGTATCACTGAATTGTGAGAATAGTCCCTGGACTGGCTCTGGGTCAAAACAACTGGCAATTCCCAGACAGCTGAGGGTAGGCATGGGCCAGGGACCATTCCCAAGAGGCCATTTTCATGCAGTCAGCCTTGTTTGGAAGCTAAGAGGGTTTAACAGTATGGAGATAGCCAGACTATGCTGGTTGGCCGCAGGGCTAGAGAATGGGTCCTGGCTGCGTTGTTTACCAATATTGATGTTGACAAACATATCTTGTGTTTGCTAGAGCTGCCTGAACTCACTCATTACATGGCACAAATTAGAAGAAGAAGATAAATTCACTCTTGTAAAGGCAATGTTAAAATTTTGGTTAGCAAATTAGTAACAGTTACATAAAATCAATATAATAATGTATCTGCACTTTTACATTTAAGTCCATAATTAAAAAGAAMGATTTCTCTTATGGCTGCTTTAGTACTTCAGCTGATTTTGTGGCATACCCCATTCTGTAATCTTACTGGTTGCTCATTGCTTGTCTTGTTCTCTTCAGCTTAAATTACCCCAGTTGCCTTTTGCAGCATTCCCAAGGCTGTTTCAGAACTTTATAAATCATGTCACATGAGAAATACTCCTGTCAGTGTATCCTATATCAAGCTCAAAATCTCTGGTTTGCATTTTGGCCTTCCTCGAGATCACACATAACATATTAAAATAATACAGATGGCAGACTTAGTATTTACTGCTGTCATTTTCTAGCCTATTGCAGAAAGCCATGCTGGAGACCATCTGATTGAAGCAGCATAGCTTACTCCCAGACCAGCTGGTGTAAACTACTGCTTGCAACCTCTGCACCCCATTGATGTAGCCTGCTCTTCCACCTCTCCTCATTGTCCTGGCTCAAGGTTGAAAATCCCCCTCTGTCCAGTCCCACCTGCAGGTTGCCTGGCTCCCCACCAGGAACTGGTGCTGTTACTCTGACAGCACTCATCCGTTACCATTTTGGAAAAGTCTTGGCCTTCCCTGTACCAACAAAGCAGGCCAAACAGATGTCACCCTAAGCTTCTCTATTCTCTCTGTGATGAGAATATTAACATTAGTTTGCTGCTTGTGTTGGTAAGCTTTCAGTATAATCCCCTCTGCTGGCCTGGGCTGATGCTGGCCTGTTTTATTCCTACTGATGCACTATTTTTTCTAATCTCTCATGTTCTCCTCTTGAGGTAAGAGTGAATCAAAGCAGGAGAAAATGACAATGGCATAAAGCTGTGTGCTGAAATAGTGTATTTTTGTATATGTAGCATATAAGTAGTATATACAGAAATAGTAAAATAAAATAAAATAGGCAGATAACATGAGAAATGGACTAAGTTCCCCGCAGCTAGCTTATCCAGAGCTGCTGAATTCATGAAGCTACAAAGTTAGAATGACACATTAAAGGCCAATTATGTGTAGAGGCCAGTGTGTCATATCAAAGCCTCTTTGTGTGGAATATACCCTAGGTGCCTTCACTCCTGTAATACAAAACTAGTCCTGCTTACATGCGTGGATCATCTTCTGTCTTCAGAGCCAGGCACTGCATCACATGGCAGTCACTCTCTAATGTATTTTATTCAACAGAGGACCATAAATGAAGCCAATCCTTCCGTTGCAGAGGAGCTGATGAAACTTCTGTGTTCTTCCTCCTTTGGCAACTTTCAACCTGAATTGTGTGGTTGGTGTCTATATTTGAGTTCAGCAGAACCATTTGAAACTAGAGAAACTAGCTCTGTCTCAGGGATTAAGCTAGAAATTGCAAGTACAGCCTCAGATGAATGGAAGCTGGGGCCCTAAATTTTTAGCATTAGCTTTTGGTAAAAATACAGAAGTGTGTTTCTTTCCCCACACGTGTGGGAAAGTGCACACCATATCCTATGGTGACTTTTCATGCTTGCTTCTGTGACTGTCCAACTCTGTGCTGGGTTCCCTGCTGAGGGAGTACGTGAGCTACCTGGCAAGAGGAAACCTGTCAGAGCTCATCCTCTGAGGGCCGGGCCACGTTAGTTAGACCACATGTAATGAGGCCCAGACCACTGCCTTTTAAATCTGCCACGAACTGCAAGGTATGGGGGCAGCTGAGGAGGGGTCTGTGCCTCTAGCCCCAGCCTAATGTGTCGCCACGTTGCACGCAGCTCCAGGATACCGAGGAATCTCTTTTCTTTCCTCTCTGTTCAGGGTGTTCCCTACATAAAGGAAGTCATGGAGAGATGGATACTGCATTATCCAGGACACTCATTCTCTGGGGCGCTGGCAAAAGCACCATGCATATGATTTCACCCAGTGCAAGTCAATCCGCTAAGTCCTCCACTTACTCATCCTACACAGAAAGTTTGACTCACATAGGCTCTGGGGTGAAAATACTGCCAGAAAGATAAGCAATGCTGTCATTTTTTTTTTTTCAGATGAAAGGGGAGTCAGAGGTTATTTAGTCTCAGAGGGTCTCTCTGTCTCACAGCCAACACAGCTGAACCCTAATTCTAGAAGTTGTGTCTACAATTTTTGTGATTGGAACATAGAGATTATCATTTTTAAGCAAGTTATCATTACAGTATATCCATGGTTTGCTTTCAGCAGGCACTCACCAGTAAATATTAATTTAAACCCAAAAGCCGGCAAATTCAGTGTGTCTACGAGAAGACATCATTAAAGGGACTAAAACTACCAGGGACCAAAGCCATCTTTGCTGGTTTGCATCAGCAGAAGTACTGCAATAAACAGCCAATAATCCCCCAAACTATTCCAGAGACTAATTTAAAAGGCCTCTAATGCTGAGGAAAAAAGACTGCAAAGTAGTCCTGAAAGCAGGGGTTAGACAGGAGGGTTTCTCACTGGATCAGTGACACCACCTGAAGTTTGCACTGACCTGCAACACTTTTCCTTTCACTACCTTCCCYAAGTGCAACTCCTACTCAAAAGCTGAATATTTTCTGGATCAAACTTTTAGGTTCTGTAGTTCTTACAAGCCTTTGATGTACCTCAGCAAATTCAGGGGCCTCTGCAGTATTTAATGTGCATCAGCATCAGTCAGAGTTTCTACATCTTGTATAAACCCGTCAAACTCTAAATAAAAAAACGCTCTCTATTTTATGGTTAATTTAAGACCATCAGTGTTCCTGATCTCAGGCTAAGAAAGTGTTATCATATGCTGTCATGTATTTTACAGAGGTGCTTCTGCTAAAGAAAAGACAATATGTCTTGTAACCTGGAAAATAAATCAGAAAGAACTAGAGGTCAGGAATAGGCCATAGGGAACTTTGAGAGGAGTGAGTTTTAGGAATAAAGGGGATTTGGAGCTTGGTGATTGAACCAAAAAAATTGTATGAGAGGAAAAGTTTTCTTTTTCAGACCTAAATATTTGAATGGAACCAAACTTTTTTTTTTCCAGTTTTACCTGTAGTAAAATCATTAGGTGATACCTGAAATAAACAAGAATATATTTTGATTTCATTAAGGAAATACCAAATATGTTGACCTGTTGAAAACAACTCTGTGTGGCTAGGTTTCTTTCTACTGAATCTCCTGGTGGAATTTGTGAATACTTTGAGGCATATACAGCCTCATTTTTGTGACTTTACAATTTAACAGATTTCCACCAAGTTCTTAGCAAATAGCCAGTAGGTGGCAGAACCTGCTTATTTAATGTTAAACCGAGCCAAGCTGAGGTTTTCATGTGGAGAATTCTAACCTTACAGAAAAAACAATGTTTGGGCTGTGCTCTGAGGTGTGGGTCTGTATACATCCATTTTTATTGCAGTTATTACCTTTTCCATTATATTACTGAAAACTGAAATACTGACATGCATGCTAGTTTTTGTTGTTTTGGGTTTTTTTCAGTTACAACATAAAATATATATTCTGTACCCTTTCTAAACTACCTTGACAGAGATTGAATTCAATGGAAGATGTTATTTTTGATGTCAACACAAAAGTGATAGTGTGGAAACCACTGTAATTAAGTGATCTTACTTTTATTTCTAATAACTAGAACAAATAAGCAAGCAAAAACCATAGGGACAGGTTTCATCAGAGGTAGATACAATAGCCAATGAAATGAAATCAATATCGKAATGGAAATACAAGATTATGCTTGAAATCCTTCTTACACCAGTGTAAGAGGGACTTACAAAAGTGAGGGGGAGCAATACCAGTCCTCTACAGCCTTAATGAAAATCTATAAGAAAATCCCATTTTGCCTGATTTCCAGCTTCAACTGTAACTACTATCCTTGTTGGCATACATCGATTGAGTGGGTTTTTATCATTCCTGGAAGCTGGCCTGGTAACAAGGATCCTGTTTTAAAATGGAACTTTTCTGGGTTTTGAGAGTCTGGTTTTGTTCATTCTACAATGGGTTGAAACCAAAACTTGTATAAAGCTGTCAAGATCTATTCAAAAATGAGAAAGCAAGAAAGCAACCCTCTCATATAGCTGTTAGCTTTGGGGATGAAGTAACTCCTGTGCTGTGGAAGGCCCAAATTGTCTAACTGATGTTTGACTTTTGGTTATGCCAGATTGGGTTSATCATGCTGTGTCTTGTGCTTTCATGTGAAATTCCACCCTGTACAGAAGGAACCTCTCCAGGTGAAAATTTCTTTAAAACTGGTATAGGCCTGCAATCAGCACTCTGGGTTTTTAAATTCTCAAGTGTTGCTTGCTCAGTTCCACTGGTTCAGGTTGGTCCCTTCTTCTTCTCCCCTCATAGTGGAGAACTACAGAGAGAAGTCCAATTTGCAGAGTGCTTGGGGAATCGCCCTGCAAGTACAACGAGTARTGGCTAAATTTGCTGGTTCTGGAGGGACATTTCCTGGTTTTCATCCCAAGCCCCACAGGTAGTGCCACCCTCTTTGCCTATTCCCCCACAGGGCAGTTACAGGTAAGGCATGCTGTCACCGTTTCCTCGAACTTCACCTATTCTGGAGACTTTCCTCCTGAAGGAACTAGCCAGAACTGTAGTAAGTGGTAGAAAAGGAAGCATCTCTGCAATCCCSCACAAGGCCAGAGTGTAAAACACAGATCGTTCAAATTCCTCCCACTTTAACCTTCATAGGCTCAGTGCTTGCAAGTCTCAGCTCAGGGGAGAACCTAATGTGACACCAATGGAAATGATGCAGCAAAGCACTTCACTCCCCTGCCCTGAGCAGATTTCTCTGGGAACAGCAAGGCTTTCTAGGGTCAGGATAATTTTCTGCCTGGAGGTATGGTGACTTATTTCATGTACAGAAGCATCTGCGATGCAATTAGTGCCAATGGAAAGAGACAATCTTTTTTTCCTTCCTCTCTTCCTCTCTCCCTTGTTTATTTCTGAGGCTTCTACCTGAAAGCTGTTGTGTTTTCCAGTTCCAAAGGGCGATGGCCTTATATCAGATATAGACAGTTGCTTGTGACCTCAGAAATTCTGCTATAAAAATACAGTGTGACATGTCATTTAATCTTAGCAGAATGAAGGAGCAGGTATATTCATTTATTTATTTGAGAGAAGAAAGCTGCCACTAAAAAATAGAATATTTTATAGGAGCTCTTTTATAGGAGCTCTCATTTTAGTGCTCTTGACATTTTGTTTTTCTTTCCTTATATTTACTTCAACTACAGCCTTCTAGGCTTGGGAAGGTGCCAAGTACACAGAGATTAAAGCCATGAGCCGGGTTGCAAGTCAATGCTATTCTCTCAAAGTAGGGCTTTTTTACTAAGTATTAAACTGATGTTTATTTAAGCCTAATGAGTGAAAATTGCAATATGCAATATGGTAGGGCTGTGAAAAGGCAGGAGGCCAGATTATAATCTCATTAAATAAATGGAAGCTGGAGCTACTCCAGTATTAAATAAGATCAGAATCTGGCCCACTATCTCCTATTATAGGCTGAGGACTAGATTCACCGGGGATCTGGTGTTTTGTAATACTGAATATCTGAGCACTTAATKAGGAGCATAGCTACATAATAAATATTAAATCAGTAACTATCTCCCTACAGAATTTAAACAGACTCAGATGATCCCCAGTGGGCCCAAAACAGGCAGCATAAAGTCACCATGCACAGTAGGCAGCAGCCTAACAGACTTTCAAGATAGAATATATTTAAAATCATAGCCTACAGGAGCATCCTGAAGACTGTGTGGAAATGCCCCTGCTCTCTTGGGAGTCCCAGCCATGTCTTACACCTTTTCCCATAAAGCATGGCATAGTGTAGTCAGTCTTCTCTTCTGTTTTACAAAATAGCTCAGTGTTTAGAGCAGCAGCTGCTTAATGTAAAATACAGAAATGATATGGGGAGCAGCTAGGAAGACCTGGGGATTTCCCCATCATATTCTCTTGGTTTCTCCTCTCTTGCCTTCTTCTATCCCATAAATCATTCATTCTCTTCTGTACAGTAACATAGTTTGCCCAAGAGCTAAGAATATCAGCTCCATCAGCGACCACCATTCACACTTAAACTGAAGAAGGACATGTCCTAGGAGCTGGGAAATATAAATTTAAATTCCTTTATATCTGCAGATGTACTCATACAACTCTATAGGTATACACAGCCCTCTTATGTAAAAGAGGGGTCCTGTGTTAAATTAACAAAGACAAGAGCATCTTGTGGGGTTGGATGTGTTTGCTTGGTATGGTCCTGAGTGGGTACCAAACCAAGGTCAACAGGAGACCTGGGGTCCAGAACACACAGGAAATCTCTATAACAATAAATGAAATAATGCTGAGGAACACTTCTAGTCAGTTGTGGAGACTGTTAAACCATTAAAACAATCCCTAGTGCAGTTTTGTCCTGGGAAAACTAGTGGTGCCCAGAAATATCCACAAGCATAGTTCATAGATTGGCCATTTCCAATAGGCAGCTTTCATACCTCCCTGATATTTTGGATCCTAAGAAGCTTTAGTAGTTTCAACATGGGCTAAGGGCTACTCTATGCCAATTTGCCACAGCGTCTGGAAATGTTTCTGGGCATGTTTAATTTATTAGTCTAGAACAAAACATATTTTCTAGCTCCCAGTGAGGCTTAACCACAAGGTATGTCAGGAGCCTCTCAGAGCTGCTAAGTCTGGGGGTGTCCTAGGCTTTCACAACCATAGGCTGCTGGGGAACGACAATTTATAAGTGTTTGTGGTGCCTCAGCATCTCCACAATTGGTAGCTGAGTAGGAATTGTCAGCACAGTGATCTTTGATATCAGAGTCTAGTATTAACTCCCACTTTAGGGATTTGAGTCCTTTACTGGGACAGGCACCTCGGCATTTAGGAGTCCCATTTGGTAGTGAGACTTAGGCCATGATGCAGCATACAGCACAGTATCAGCCATGGTTTTCCCTCAAAACGTCTCCAAGATTCCCTCTCTTTCTGATTTCCTTGTCAGAAAAGTGGGATAGGACAAAACAGAGATGCTCAGAGAGAGCAGCTACCCATCCATGGGGGGTAAAGCTCTGAAGCCCTTGCTTTCCCTGAAGGAAACTCCTTTCATTGTCAGCAGATGGGAAGGGGAAGCTGGGGATGGGGCAGACAGTGAGAGCTGCTTTGATGTTGGTCTGTTTGTTTGCTTTCTGCTTCCTGGACCCCCTACCAGAGAGATTGGAGCCATCAGCTGTGGAAGAAACACAACAGGATGGCCCGTCTTCAGCCCACAGACAAGACGGCAGCAGATGTTGACAATAGGAGTGGGTAGCACCAGCAGAAGCCAAACCAGAGAAAACCTGAAAGGATGTGATGGGAGAGTGAAACAGAGAGATAGAGAATTGTAGCGAGGTGGTAGGTGCCTGTGTTGAGACAGTGATGGCCACTGAAAGGGGGAAGGTGGCGGTGGAAACCTTTTGGAAGCTGCTTAGCAGAGCTTCTGTGGATTTGTCTAAAAGTTTTCAGTTTTCAGTCCTGAGGAAGCCCATGCTCACCTGTTCACAAGTCAGAGTATTATACACTAATGGAATATGCCCTTGAAAGCCCTCAATCAACACAAGGCCAGTGGGTGCCATGAAGTATGTCCTTGAGGGTATGCGTGTCTGTGTGGTGGGCTCTGTCAGGCACTAGCTCACTCCGGCAATGTTCCACACAGACCAGAAGCCATTAACAGCATTGTAGCATCTCTGTAACATGGCACAGGGCAGACCTGAAGCCCCTGAAATATTCTGGACCTTGCACAGACCTTTACACAGCTTTTACCCCCCTCTACATTGCTTAATTTTATAGTTTCTCATAACTGAGAAAAGGCATTTTGACAGTATGACCAAGATAATCTCTCATTTAGCAGATAGGAAAACAGCTCCTGAATCAGATTTTTTTCAGTTTATTTATAGATCCACTATGATACCACACAGCTGATCTAATGAAAGACAATGTAAATTACCTCCATTTAATCAGTTGGAATTGGCATCAAGGGGTTAATCTTGAACATAGACTCTCACCTAAACAAGATGGCACAAAGGATGGAGAGTCACAAAATAAGTCAGTCTGTATGTTTCTCTAGCAATGGGGCACCCTGGTCTTAACCGCTAATTCAGGACTCGCCAATAAACACTTGGCAGATGCTTACTGGAAAGTCAAGGCCCGCATTTTGGGTCAGTTGCAGAGCAACCTATAAATAAAGGTAGTGTTAATTGTGGTTTGATATTTATATTTAGAGGTATTTTCTTCCATGAATGGTAAATGTAGTCATTCCTGTCAACTATACCTTTGTTACTCAGCTGGCATAGCCAGTAGTGTAAGATAAAACTGGTAAAATGCATTGCAACATAATAATATGTGCAATGCAGTGAATAGCATTAATGTCATATAAAAATGATACTGTAGTTTCTCCTGCTAGCAATTCTTTCCCATTCACAGCAACATGCTCTTGCTGAGCACTCTTGGAACAAGAGCAGAGGTTCCACTAGGATGAGAGAGTAAGGGCGATGATATAAGATACTTTGGAGCATGTACACTATTTGATTTCTAGAATCCTGTGCATAGTTATAGACAGTATAAATGGTTTCCTTAGCCTAAATTAAATTTAAGACATACATTTAAAGAGGCACGGTTTAAAGTGGTTCTTTTTAATAAATCTGGTAGTCTTAAGACACTCTCACGTGGTCTGTCTCTTTAGAGCATTTAGTTTAAAGAGGAAAGGACAAAATACGCTTTTTTGACAAGGACACTGGGACAAGCCCTGACAGTGACACTATTTGTGGTTAGGGATACACAGTCACCATCCTGTGATCTTTTATGTGGGAGGATGGACCAGCTGTTCTGCCAGGGCATTGTGGCAGGCACCAGAACTGGAAGCTTTAAGCAAGCCAGGGAAGCTAAAATGCAATCAGAATGGCTGGATGACCATTTGGTTGCATCATTAAAGTTTACACAGAAGAGAGATTCATGAACTAGGCTTCCAAATCAATGATCCAAAAGCTACTGAGAGCAACAGAAAAAGCCCATCCACAAAGATCTCTTCCAGACACTCTTTATGTTATACACATTAGCATACATAAGCTTTTAGCATACATAGGATTATCTGTACACTTCCAAAGGTGTTCCAAGGCAACAGTCCGTCTTCCACAAGCATTGCCCCAAATCATTAGCAGGGAAAGTGAGGGTGGAAACAAGAAAGCTTTTTCCTAGCCATAGCTTTTAATCCCCTCCCCCACACTTATTGCTGGTCTTTTTTTTTCAAAGCAAACAATATCTGATATTGATGTCCAGCTGATACAAACAAGATCCTGTTCTTTTTTCACTAGATTAAAGACCAATATAGACGTAAGAAGCAGTGGATGCTGGAGTGCCACACACATCCTTCCACATCCTGACTCTTACTGATGTGTGAATGTGGATGAGGAAGATGGGGCAAAACATCCCCCACTGTAATCCTCCCACTTCTTTTCCTCTCCCCCAAGCCTAAGCTGGAAAACAGAATTCCTCATTAGCACTGAGGAAGCAGCTGGCAAAGGCAGGGTACCCTCTCTCACCTATTTCCTGGAGACTGCAGTCTGTGGGAAGGTGGGCATGCCTATTTCTTTCCCCTTGCTCTCCTGGGTGTTAGTGAGTTTGTTGTGGTGGGAAGAGAGAACTTCAAGAGAGGCACATGCAGGCCAACAACATAGGTCAAACTGCAGTGTGCCTGCCCRCTCTGCTATCAGAGATCCTGTCTCATCTGCAGACAGAAGATGTGATGAACAGTGTGTCTTTGGAGAGACTTTTTGGCCTTAAGAGAGCAAATCTCAATTTTGGTTTCATCAGAGAGATGGTGAAGGAGGGGAGTCAGTATATACCTTGTAGTAGAAATTCAGAGGACAGTGTATTGCATGTCTGATATCYGAGCTGAAGAAAGCACCCAACCACATTCCTCTAAACATTGCAAAAAGACTTCATTATAGACTTGAAATCATAGCCACTTCTGTTGCGTGAAAATCACTTTTCTCCAAGAGAAAATGAGTCAGAGAACACCAGAGGGCACTATTTCATTTTTTAAAGGTCTGGCTGCAAAGGCAAGTCAAAACGGATTTATTTGGGATATTCGTTGTCTTTCTTTTTTGGCGGTCTTGAGGCTTCTTAGAGAGATCTTGTCTACTTTAAGAGAGAAATAACATCAAATCACTATTTTACACTGCATGCAATTCAGCATTGCAATAATCAATGACATGTGAGGAATTAGGTATTAGGACCAGTCCTGCAGTACTTCTTAAGCAAAACACTGACGAGCGATTGCATCTCCTCACTCAAGCATCTCTTTTATTTAAGTCATAGAGACCTTTGATCAGGAATAGAAGGTCCAAGCCATTCATCACACTTTGCAGACATTTGAGAAATGTATAGTCCATGTTTACAGCTCACTATCAAATGATTAGATATAAACCTATTAGTAGGATAACGAGGTTGGGGGTGAGGATGGGAACATCATAACTGCACATGCTGTAGCTATGCAATTATGACAATGCTTTTGATAATGCTGCTTCTACTTGCTGATCAGGAATACAGCACTTTAACAGGAACTCTGTACACCACATGTAGAGACCTCTCGGTGAACACTTACTATGACTTCTTCTATTGGTTTGATGAGTTCAGAGGGTAAAATGACATGATCTGTAGGATAGAATGGCTGAGACAAGGACAAACACCAACTTCTAGGGGGAATCAACCCATTAGGAAATCCACTTCCCTTTTGTTCTTGGTCAGAAAGCAGTTTAACATGATAACAAGCACAGAATAAACATATCAACTGTGTCTGTTGTCAGAAGSATATTGTGTTCATTATAGAGTGATTATAATATCAGACTTATTGAACACTGAACAAAAAAAAGTTTACAAAATTTTAAAAACTATGTTTTAGATGCATGTGACTGATGCAAATTAGATGCAGACTAACCCCAATAAGCTACTTGAAGTACATGGCAATTATTTTATTAACTTCTAATCATGAGTTTGTAAATTCTATCATCATTTTTAAATATTTGAGAAATTTAATTTTCTAGAATGGGGACTTGAGGTGAACCAAATAATATCTGCATCTACAAAACGAGTAATTGCATACACAAACAAGGTTTGTGGATTACAATTACCCATTTTGCATGGTCGGCTGGCATGAATGCATACATCCAACTTGAGGCCACAAGACTGACAATGTCTCCAAAGTCTGATGCAAAACTAGAGATATGAACAAGTTTGAACAAATAAGCACCAGTGCAAATCACCCTCCAAAACTCAAACCAGTCCAAACTGGAAAACAGATAGTGGGAAAAGATAAAGCTTATTATTTTTGTTTTAAATAAACATTTCACAACAAAACAAAGCACAAGCCCCTTGTACTTTTTCTGTTTGGCCAAAGTTGGAATAGAAGCAACAGAAGAGTAGGGAAGAAAACTTTAGTTTTCAGAATAACTGGACTGAACAGAATCAGTTTCTGGGCTCAGGGTGCTAAAAATTTTCACACTGAGTCTTTTCAGTGGAGTCTTATGGGAGAAGGACCAGAGTGTTGGGCTGCTTTTCTGAATTCAGCTTCAGAAGACTTTGTGTGCTTCCTATCACCACGTTCCACTGAGTTTGACCTGTATTTGAGGGCTCTGGCTGCATGCACGCTATACTGCAGCTCTGTCATTAAAATGATACACATGCTGTAAATAACCATCCAGATCCTTATCTTGTTTTTGATAGTCTGTCTACAAAAGTCTGTCTGTCTGCACACATTACTGACCTCCAAACATAAATTAATACTGCTGTCCACTTTCATAGCATTCCTTGGTTTGTATAGTGACCCAATGGCATGTTTGAAAAGGTGTTAAATTTTCTGTCTACACAGATGTTAAGGAGGCCTAGTGGTCATATTATCTCATCTGAGGTTATTCAGTTGCAGAAAATCACGTTTTCCACCATACAGGTGGAGCACAATTTACCACATTCCAATTAACTACCTGTGTTAGTATTAGTTTTTGTGTGGTGTGCTGCTTTTACCTGTGATGGGAGGTTTTTTGCATCTAGAGCCAAGTGGTTAGCCAAAGTTCAGGATCTTACAGGTTTAGGAGAAATTATAATCRTGTTTATGGACAAACAAGTTACATGTAACCCTATTTCCCTAAACACTTTAAAAATGAAAAGCAGATAGATTATTTGCTCGGGGTATATAAGCATTTACGTACTCTCTGAAGTTTTCTCAGAAGTTCTGTGCTGAAGACACATTTCCTCTCTGCTTCCTCTCAGGATGACACTTTTGATCCCTTTGCCATCAATACACTACATAGAGCCTACAACTGAAAATTTAGCCTTGACCTTCCAGATACAGTCCCTTAAACTTTAGTTCTGATCTGCTCTGTTTTCCTTTACACTGAAAATTACCAGGATCTGTCATGGTCTCTCTATTGATGTTCTTCTGCCTTAGTAAGCTGTGCAACCTTCTAGGTGGATTCAAGACAAACCTGATGGCAGCTGTAAACATTGTTCAGTGCAGCAATGCAAAAGTGCATGACTCCATATTAATTTTTTCTGCCTAGGTATTCCTGAAGGGGAAAGAAGGGATTCAGAAGGATGGTCTGTTAAAAGGACAAATGTTATTTAGAAGTGATCTCCTGGACAACTGGAATGATCTACTGTGAGTACTGTGCTTTTGTAAAGATGTATATTCCCTTATTCTCTTCACTTTGTATGGCACTCAAAAATCAAAGCAAGTAGAAGCTGATGTCTTATAAAATATGCTGTCTTGTGTTTCCTTATTCTTAGAGTGGTTATACTAGGTGCTGCAGAATTTCAAGCTTCTTCATTGTAGCATCCATCAGGGGCTGACCCAAGTGAATGCAGAGTGGTTCTCTCCCCTGATTTCACTACATTGTGGATAAAGCATCTGGTGAAAGCAGTGAGCAAGAAACCAAATTAACTTGTCTTCCCATTCTGTGTTTTGCTTTTCTTGCTGAAATTACCAATATAGCTGTGAATAGTATTTGCACTTTTTGGCCACTTCCATTAGGAACTGCAATGATATCCATTTCACTTCACTGAAAAGCCATGACATGGCATATTTCCTGCACTGTGAATTAGGCTCATATTCCAGTAATAAGAGAGTGTGAAAGCAAAATCCTATCACTTGTGCTGTTTGTTGTCCCTCCACAATACTGCTAAAGCCTCATCTTTTCATGTCAAATAAAACTCACTCTTGTCCTAAAAGCCAATGGGATTCATATGATGCCCTCCAGCAGAGATTTAAATACAACTTAATACATGCCTAGACCTTGTACTGGTCCTTTGCGCAAGAGATAAATTTCATCTAATATGGGATTTTGTACAGTAGAAACAGTCCATCTCACCTAGGTTTAATAATTGAGCTTTAGAGACTGATTAAATATTCCTGCTTCATTTCAGCCATTAATCATTCTCAGAATAGACGTATGTCATTTATTGCTTCATACACTACAAAGCAGGTGAGATTATCCCTTAAGTAATCACAGTATTGTACGTCCGTTATGACTTCAAGTGACAATGCAGTGTCGCTGTCAGCAGTGGTGTCCTTTTTCTGGTTTCTATCTGGAATCAAGTATCTGCTTGAGATATGGGACTTCAAAGTGTTGAGGGGCTAATTTATGCCTTGAGGGATGGGGGAGGTGGGGGTGCTTCATGAAAGAGTAATTTCTGTGGCCACATCTGGATTTTTAATTCTTTTGAAGTTGAGTTTCAGTGGGTATAATATCACACAATATAGTTATTCCAGTTTAGTGAAGACAGGTACTTAAAAAAAAGAAAAAGCTTTTCTTCCTCTGCTATTTGTTGCATGTCTTCCTGTTTTCACAACTGCAATGGATCTTAAAAAGAAGTCTTCTCTTTGCTAGACAGAGTGATCAACATATGGCTGTACTGGTATTGACGCTGAGACCAAGTACATTAGAGATAAGAATTGCTTCCAGATATGATAACAATAAAATCTTTCTCTGAAGGTAAGCTAGTGAGTTCATATTTACATAGGGAAAATCAGAGGGTGAAATGGAATACTGAGTGAAATTTAATTTCCATGCAGGAATCTGACTCTCATGATTACTTTTTTTTTATTGATCCCATATCTTAATATAATCAAAGCTTTTTTTCACATGGCAACATTACTGTGATTTTTATTTCAGTCATCAGTCATTTCCTGTGTATTGAACAGAAATAAGAAGTCATGAAAAATTAAAAATCCAAGCAAAAGTGATATCCAAATACTTAGGCATTGGGCAAGCTTTTTGAAGTACTGAAAGGTTCAGATAAGGTGTTCAGAAATCTCTTATTCTATCCAGTTCTCCTTCAGTGCCAACAATTGAAGAAGCCCAGATTCTGTTTTTGTTTCTGCTTCATCCGTTTATATATCATATATCATGTAGAACATTTTTTCATAGGAAGTAGTCTCCAATCATTCCTGTAGCTATTAAACAGCTGCCAAATTTTGTCCTGAACTTCTGTGTCTGCATTACACCCTTCTCACAGCCCAGATGAAGTTATCAAAATTGTCATTAAATATGTTATTAAGAAACATAAAATTGATCTGAAAATCTTATAACTTCCTTTCAAGACCTGAGTTCAGGTCTTTTTATCTTTTTTCTTGCAGTGACTGAAATCTTATCTATTACCACGTATTTTATAATAGCCTACAAAGTACAATGCCAGCATCCCTCACTTCAGACATTATGTTTTTTGTGCCCAAGGAAACATAAACCCTTAAATTCAAGTTCTGGAAGTTAAATAAAGGAGGAAATGAAATTATAATTTTGCCTTAAAATGTATGTCAAATCCAGTCATGCCTCCCACTGAAATCAAAAAATAGCTTTTGATATGTCTGTACATGTTAAAAATATTTATTTACAGATTTTAATATATTATTATCCCTGCAAGATGAATACCACAAGCATTAAAATCAAATGAATGTAAGGCTAGAGGGAACCTTGAGAGAYGGCACAAGTCTTGCATGATCTGTATTGCTGTGATATCATGTAATACTTTCTAACCTTTAATACATGAATCCTCAGACATATCCATGCAAGGGAAGGGAATATGATAAGTCCTAATTCATGGGCAGGAGACTTAGGCAGTCTGGTAGAATGACTTTACTGTAGTCGCAGAAGATGTTTGGGGCAACAGAAGGACTTAAAGACAGGTTTCTCCAGTGCCTGTCAGGTCTGCTAACCACTGAACCACTTTCCTTCTTTGTGCATATGTGACTGCAAATGGGAGATACAGCCTTTCACTAGCCTTTTGAGTGTGTTACATGGCATCAGATCAGGACGAGCATACTATACAGAAACAGTGAGTCAGATTGTGATTACCTAGTTCTGCCTGTCCTTACTAATGCTGTACCTTGGGACTTATATCCTGCACAGCTATCACAACCAGATTTGATGCCTCCCTGTCTTCTTGAAATATTCACTGATTAGACATAAGCCCAACAGATACAGACCACAAATGCTGAACCAACTGTATTTGCTACTGTAAAGCATCCTAAATTTGCAGTGGCATCCAGCCAAAGGATGGATCAAACTTTCCTTCTTCTCAATGCTGTACTAGCCAATGCTTTAGATTTTATTTCTTACCCTGATCTGTGATATTTGTCCACTCTGTCACCTCTAAGGCTCTCATTATCTACTGTTTGTTTTTTCTGCCTCTCTGATTTTCATGTAGTTTTTCATCAGARTGTTTTTGCTTATGAAAATGCCAGGCTCCCACTATACCATTGTCTACATCCCTCCATTATCCCTGCACAGTATTAACAAATATCAGCGAATTGTTTATCTTCATACAACATTTTATGAAGGCAAAAGTAATATTAAACAAAATTTATATGAATTTATCACCTTCCTAGTCTCATTTGTGCAATTCATTTGGCTCCTTCATAGCCCACATCTTAATATTCTTTTTTAAGAGAGAAAATACTAAAACTTACAGCAAAGTAAATAGGCAATTTGTCCATTTTGTCCTCTGCCAGATATATAGGCTCCTCTTTTCCAAGACTTTCAATTCCAGGATGACAAAAAGAGAGGGAAAGATATTTTCCTAAGATTATTTGCTTACCAGAAATATAAACCATGGTGCTGGCACTGCTACTTTCAGGTGTTCTGGGACAGAGTGAGGTCCAGGGAGCAGTATAACAGCTGGGTGATATCTTAGTCATCCTCTTTTGGTTTTAGGCATCAGAGAAATTAAAGTTGCCTGGTCTGAAGATGGAGGGAAGGAGAGGTGCATTGCATAGACAAAGCAGGCCAGTAGAATGAACTAAAGGAAGGAAAGAGACAAAATGAGAGGAAGGGAATGGGACAAAAACTTGAGCGCAGGTGGGCAGCAGTTTGTTTAGGAGATCATATCCCCTCCTCAAGAGTTACTATTTCTGTACAGTGAAAGTATTCATGATACCTGGTGGCAAACCACGTCTTCTAGGCTGGATTATAYACTGGATGATAATTTACTGCTGTCATCAGTTACTCAGTTAGCTTTTGTGCCAGTTATCTAAGCATCAAAAATGTTCTGAAAATGATCTGAAGGTTTCTCCTATTAAGGGTCAATGTAGAAATCAGTACAATGCATGAAATAACTTTTTAGTCTGCTGATTGCCTTTTTTTTTTTAACCAAAGAAATCAGTGCACAGGATGGACTTGTTCCAGGGATGCATCATGGTTACATAAGGAAAGAAAAGCATCATGACAGCTCCCTTTTTCATCTACTGCAGAAATGGGAAGTTGGGCTGTGACCAAGATGGACTTGTTTAAGGCAGCTGGTGTTGCTATGGGGAACAGCTCTTACCCCTGCCTCAACTGGGGGCAATCTCGTAAATCAAACCACTCAAAGGTGATCATTAATTAGGTAATAAATATAAATATACCTACTTAAGAGTTATATCTGAAGATAAAGGCTTGAGCACTCACAATAACAGTATATAGAAGTTAGATCTGTGGAACATAGGAACTATTGTACATGCATTAAAAATTAGGTCCTAGATACCTCAAACTTGCCATCTGAGATTAGAGAGTACTTCTGACCTTACTCTGTGTATGTCTCATTTCTTTGTGGAGCAGGGACAGTACATACTATGCTTGCCTCATAAGGAGGTTCTCAAAATACATTAAATAATATTTGTGAAGTGTTTGGAAGCTTCAGAGTAATTAGCACATAGAAAAGCCTGAGAGAACATAAATAAAAGACACAGTGGGACATAAAACCACCACTGAAATAGCTGCTAAGTAAATGAGAACTGCCTGTTCCTTGTGCTGGATGGAAAAAATGTTGTGCTGTTATGAAATTAAAAATTCTACTATAAGACATATATAAGAGAAAGCTGAACTAAGGTGGTGTTTCCCAGCTTTTGATTTTTTCACTTTTGAACTTTACACTGATATCTTAAAATTATTTTGCTGGTTGTAACACCATATATGGATCTGTACTTTTGTTTGAACTCTGTAGTACATAATTATGTCAAATAAGCAAAAAGAATTCTGCAGTCACTCATACTGCATCATTGGCATTAATCACAACAAGCAAAGTCGAAAGCAAAATATACAGATCATATCAAATAAGCAGAAGTAAAACTTTTCCACCACACTGTTGCTTACTCTCTGTATATCACACTGCATAGATTGTTTTTTTTTWAACTTTTGAAAAGATTGGAAATTTATGAGGCACTATTTTTTATCCTCTTCTTGCAGAAGGAGGATTAGTTTTGCCTGTTCTGTCTATTTAGATATTAAGCCTTATATTCTATGGTTTTAACTGAGAGAATAATATGGGCGACTGGCATATGGTCTTGTCTGTAGCCTGGACATGAGCATCCAAAGCTTGACTTTAATTATGAAGTCATCCCTGGGAGGCATTCACCCAAATGTGTGCCTAATATTTTGGTTAAAATGCCATGTATCCTGGCCTTCAATTAAATAATAATGCTCTATGGTTGTATCTCATACTTGCCGTTGCTGCATCTTAGCACCTTATAAAGGGATTTGGGGACCCCAGATACAAGAATTCAAAGACATTTGGATTATCACTTCCAGAAACCAGCTCCTCAAGCCCAGATTTTTAGGAAGGGCTTTCTTATTTCTTGTAGAAGAAGAGGATGAGCAGATACACACACACAAATGCACACACATACTCTCTAGTCCAACTGGTGTCCTCCCAGATGTGTGCCGCGGCCAAGGTGGCACAGGCTGCTTTGGGCATGGCCCTCCGTGCAGTCCCCATACACCAAAGCAGACTGGGATCAATGTCCTCCCATCTGCACTGGCACAGGGGCCTCAGGTCCTCCCAGACTATGCAGCCTGTCTGCTCTCGGGCTCAGAGCTGCCCACATGTCGCCCCAGACCCCAACCAGCCTTCAATTCCCCCCTGCTCCCAGCCCTCTAACCCCTGATGTGGAGCTGCCACCTCCCAAGCCTTCCTGGGTAAGCCCCTGCTCCTGCAGTCACCTCTCTCTCCTCACCAACGCTTTCTAGGGCACGCACCTGGCCACAGACTCTCTTCCACCCCTAGCCCTGGCATGCAGAAGGAGGCACAGCTTGCCCCGAGCTATTCAGTTCTGTGTCTTTGCCTTGTCCACTCACTTGGGTGGTGGCTCCTTGGCACGTTTCAGGCAAAATTTGCCAAAATTGATTCTGAACGATATTTTTGAAAACAGCTTGGGACCATAGCATTGGCAGCTCTGACAGCAGGTCAGAAGGGGCAGTATGTCTTSGTAAAGCAGTGGCTGTAAAAGGCAATAAAGCAAGGGAATAACCTGCTCTACTACCACCACTTGCAGAACACACTTCAGGTCCCTGCAGCCTTGGTGCATCCATACTAGCCATCCTGAACTCTTTTTTTAAGAGTCATGGTGGTGCTGCCCCATCTCAAGCCCAGGAGCTCCTTCAGCTGCTCCAGCTCCAGCGGCTGGTCAGTGCACCTCCCAGCACTCCCCATGCTCGGCCCTACAACAGAATAGCTCAAACTGCTAGATTCATTCCAGTTAATGTGTGTTCCCAGGTGCCCTAAGAGTATTCAGGTTGAAACAAGTCAGTTCTATCCTTGGTGTTAGGTGGTGTTTAGGCTATGAAATTAAACAAGTGTGAAAATAACTGACAGCRCCTGGGTTAGCTGAAGCAGAACTAAGCACGGTTAAGCTTCATAAGCAGACAAGAGCAAAAAGACTTCACCACCATTTTCGTTTTATGTCTGGTCAGAACCAGAGGTTAAAACAGTAGCTTGACGCAACATGAGGAGATTGTCATTCTGTCACCTGCTCAAACTGATGTCTTGCTTTGCCCTTTTTCACTGCCTCTCATATCCTCAGGTTTATAGTTACCATCATCAGGGTATTAGAGCTCTGCAGGCATCATCCACATCTGTCTGCACCTGGCAAATCCGACATTCTCCCCCTCAAATAAATCCTTTTGCTGAAATGTTGGTTCATACATTCCATGCTCTCAGGGTTAACCTTACAGTCTAAAAAAACTCTTGGCTCATAAGCTATATAAAGGGGAAATTAAAAACAAGGGTGGGGGGGAGCAGATGACAATTAAACACATTAAAATTAATTAGGTTTTCTGAAATGTGCGGGTGACCTGAGGAGAAACATGCCTCTTTATAAACCCTCTCTGTACTTTCACATGAGATACATTTTTCAGTTTCTCTGCTTTTTATCTTGTGGTCATTTTAGTCATGAGTGATGCCCCAAAGATATACCAATTTATTCCAGATAAGCATCCATAAGTTTACTTGCTTGTCTGAATCTTGTCCAGAACTCTTTGAGAAATCAAAACACAAATCAACTTCCCTGTGGCATTCCTAGGAATTATTTATTGTTGGCTAGGCTGGAGATATTGTAAGACAGTCTTTCTTGTGGTATTTTGGGACTTCAGATTATAGCAAGATTACTGCAGGCTCCCAAAACAGATATGGACACACACACAAAATAAACAAAAAGGACCCACCACAAATCACAAAGTGCTGGGCTACTTGTGAAATGACTGATGTCTGAAACAGGGAGCCAAATTCAGTTCTCTTTGTTGGTGTAAGCCAGGAGAAATGCTCTTACCTTCAGTGGAGCTAATCAACAATATTTAAACTAACATGATATCCTCATAAAAAATCTTCAACTAAAAAAATAAATTGTGACATCTTCTCTACTGATGTCATTGTCTGAAGGAAGTTTCATGACAACAGTAGCGATAAGTTTATTTTCATTTACAGAAGAAAGCTGGACTCAGMAGTTCACATTTCCATGTTTCAAAACAGTCTCCTAATCATCTACATAGACTTTGAGGTCAAGCAAAGTCAAAAATTATGCTAAGATGCAGTAGATTTTTCCAAGGCAATCACATGCTATCCTAGGTTGAAACATTACCACTCCAAGCACCCCATGCATGAGAAGAACATTTGCCCCCAGAGCATTTGACTGGAAGACTGTTTTCCTTTAGTGGCGGAAGCTGATTTGTAGTGGCTTGTACTGTGCATGTTTTGAGTGTCCACAAAATTCTCTAGACAATTTTGATGTATTTATTTGTGTGGGGTAATCTGAGATTATTTCCTTTCTGCTAGAGAAGGTGGTGAGCCAGTGGTTGTGCAGAGTCTCCAAATGCTGCTTTTTGTTGCTAGCTCTTTTTTTTTTTTTTTTAATAAACAGCATGCTGTACTCTGGAAATTGTGTTTGCAGGGAAGCAAGTGTTCGCTCACCAGACTTCAAGCTTAATGTCATAAAGCTACCTGCCTAGTACTGAGAGGATTGCTCACAAATGAATGACCCAATATGTCTTTCTATTGTAAAAAGCAAAAGCAACAGGGGAGTTAGCTCAGATAGGAATGGTGGGAAGCCAGCAACTCTTGTCAGCCACCTTGTCACATCCTAACCATAAGCAGCCAGGTCTGCTTCAGGAGAAGTAGGCTAGGAAAGGCACCATAATCGAGCAGGGTTAGAGAAGGGACATGACCCATGCTCCGCATGCCAATCAGTGGCTGCACTAATTTACACCATGCCCAGGACAGAGTAGCAAGCAAACGACAGCAGAAAGAAGAAACAATGTGAGCTGTTAGTTTTATGAAATGGGAGCTGTGGGGGAGGGATGGGGAGATACATGGAGGGTGGAAGGACAACACAGGAAAGACCTAAAGGTTTTGGCTTTGACTTCCCTCTGATTGCTCAACCACTCCTCAGGCAAGAGAAGAGCGGGCTCAGAAGACAGTAAGTGTCTTTGGCAGGGAAGTGGGTTTGTGGCTAAGGGGTCCCAAGCTGGCAATGTGAGACTTCTTGACCATCTGGGTGTCCCTAACAGGAGGGGTCAAGGAGAACTAAGGGTATGGGAATGTTTTTTGGAGAAGGGAGGGGGTGGAGATGTGTGTGATGCTTCATGGGGAGAGAAGACATGAAGAAAGCAAAAGAAGCAGAGCTACGTAAGAGTCTGAAGTGGGGTACAGCTGCTGCATCCTGCTAGCTGTATTTATGGAGCTTGCATAGTGCAGTCAGATCAAGCTTAGTTTTAAAAGCAAGCAAGTCAAAGTAAATGCCTGGCCCTCTCAGATGTTCTTAAAACTTTCCAACTCTGAATTTCAGGCAAACTTTCATGAAGTTTCTGACTTGACAGACAGCCTGAAACAAAGGAGGCTCAGAAGACATTGGACCCCCAGTAAATTCCCTAGAGTACCGCAGAAATAGCTCTTTGATATCAGCATTAAGTGCCCCTATGAAAGAAAAGCCGAAAGGGTGAGTTTCAAAACACTGAATGGTGATGTCTGCGTTTTGAACACCACCATCAAACTTGCCATCCTGTATTCCTGTCGACCAGAGTCCTGGTCAGCTAAGTTCAGACCTGATTCATCTCAACCTTACCAGACATTTAAAAGGACTCTGATGAATGAACCCCTTCTTACCCCACCCCCCATTTTTTGATACGAAGGAAATTGAAGGTGACTAACTCAGAGAAGAACTACACCCAGAAGTCAACTAAGAAGGAGAGAAGCAAAGAAAGAAGGACAGGGAAAATGGATACTGGAAACCCAAGGGTACCCAGTATGGCAATGATGTACATAATGAAGACCAGAACCATAAATTTTATTACTATAAGAAGTCCAAATGCTGTTGTGGATGGAGAGGGGCAGGGAGTTCCCACATTCATTCAATTCCCACAACTAAAAATGGAATTTGGCCTGCTGCATCGAAGTTTGTCAACATGAGACTTCAAAATCCTTTTCAGTTTTAAGGTTTAACACTCTATTCAATTCTGATTTTGCCAGTTGCTGTGCTGTTTTATCTTTGCAAATCCAAATGCTCTGCTGTTTCACAAAGGCCAGACTTTTCCAAGCATAAATATATTTAGCTGTTAAATCCCATTGAATCCAACTTTAACTACAAGGCAGACAAGCTACAAAAAGGGAAAGATTTTTTTCATGGATTTCTTACCTTCAAAAATATCTAAGCTTTTCCAGAAATAGTAATCTGAGAAGGAAATGGAACATCTGAGGATTTCCTGTGACTTCATAATACACTGGGAAAATTATTTACAAAGATGGGTACTGGAAACCATGGGGAGTATAGTGATCTGTATGGTAACATCCAGAATATCCCATTGTCTCCTTCTGTGATGCTATTATTTTAAGCATACACTTTTTTAAATGGTAGTGTTTAATGATGGGGTTTCACTGAATTTATGTATTCAGAAAACAGTTGATATGAAAATACTTGGTGTTAATTTTATAAAAAATTGTACTGAAAATAATGCTCCTCAGATTGAGAGGCCAGGCTGTGTTTCTCAGGGACCTTCTTAGAGAAAATCCCTTCCTTAACCATTTGGAAAGAAAGCTTAGCTGTTGCTCACACAAAAGACCCCTGGGAGCCAACCAGGGAGGCCCTATTACGGAAATAGTGTATTTGGAGGACAGAAAACTTTCTTCCTTTCTTAGTAATGCCAAGAYCACCTGAGGGAAGCAATGCAGTCTTAAACCTCTCCCATTGTCCATCTACATGGTGAAGACACTTTCATTTAAAAGCAAGGCTGTGCAAATGAGAAAAGGAGTCTGCAGAAGGTCTCCAACAGCACGGAGGCAGCAAAAGGGATCGTTCACACGCTTATGTGACAAAAACACATTTCAGGAGATCTCTTCTGTATAGTTGCCAGTTTTCGGTTTTAATATGGCTCTCAGCCTTACTTAGGCAAAATACTTAGTGAAAGCAATGTGACTTTTGTTGAACCGAGTCCTCTGTGAAATAGAGTAAGGCTCTCAAAGTTATTAATTATAATTGATGACTCACATGAAGTGATCCTTATGTGTTTTATCATGCATATGAAAACAAACAACACTCCTCCTCTCCCAGCACAAAGTTTCACCGTCTCAGCTACTGTTCTCTCTTCTACTGATTTCACGGTATATATCAGTAATAGAAAAGAAGCTAAAACACGACCAGGAATGGTCAGCAAGCAAAGAAACTTTGACTTCTTTAAGACAAGTGGTGTCCCCAGTGAACCTGTGGAGTCCCTTGCGCAGGTACAACTGCAGGTAGAACTCCTATCTAAGTTCCTGTTTTTGCCACTGATTTGCTTCATCCGCCATACAACCTCTTCAAATATAACTCAGTGAGAGGCTTCCCATGAATATTAACTAATCAGGAAGAGAGGGTGACACTATACAGTTCCCAAACATAATCCTGTTTCCTTCCTCCAGGCGGCAAACATAGAATCTATTCAGATACACTCACTGTGTACAGGACACAAGTGATACTCATTTGCTTTATGAATTCTGTCTCCTGTAGACTAAGATTTAGTATAAATTACTAATTCTATATGATTTGGGACTGCTTCAATTTTGTAGCCATCTTTTTGTTTTAGAATATATTGTTCTTGAACAAAAATGAAAACATAGAGAAAGCAAAGTGCTTTCTGTATTCATGTTAATAATATGGTTATTTTCCATTATTAAAATGGATTTTCTAAATTTTTATTTTAATGTAAAAAAACAGAATTTCTTCATAATTTTCTAAATGGAATCCTTAAGAATAGTTAACTTTGTTATAGATCCTTTCACTTGAGGATCTACTGATGCTAAACAATCATTGACTAATAAACCAGAAAGCAGCAGAGATACATGAGGAAAAACTTTGCAGAACATGGGCAGCCAATAATACTGGCAATGTGTCCATCCTGTAGATGATGCAGAAGTCCTTAGAAAAAGTCTGAGCAACTTCAGTATTGCACAAGAATTGACAAGTCCTGAACCTAAGCTAATACACCCCATACTACGAAGTGCAAAGGACTGTCACTTCTGTGCTTAACTGCAAGAAGGATCATCAATGGTTTTATTTCAAATGACCTTTCTGAAAGTTCTGGAAGCCATTTGGTGCTAGTGAACTACTTGTTCAGTGGTGGGCTTTCTTGTCCACAAACCATGCTTGTGTGATACTTTGTTAAAAATCTTCATAGAAGGGCTGAAGATGGCCTGGTGCGGCAGATAAATGTCTATCCTCCWGTGACAATAGATGTCTTTCCCCTATTTTGGACACTGATCATACACTTCTGTAACACCTTTTCCCCAATCCCTCCATATCATAGCCCCACAGTGGGGCTATAAAACAAATCTTGCAGATGTTAGTGTCTGTACTGTCTGTATGTGCAGGGAAGAATTCAGTTTTACTCACGACTATCAGTCTTGCACTTCTCACTAATGCTGGGTAAAAAAGGACCTTCTTTTGTGGAACTCTCATACTTGTGGGAGGGTGAAAGGGAGGCGGTGAAAGGAATGCCTCCACATAGGCTCAGAACTGCTTTATGTTCATAGGATCGTGGGAAAATTCAGGTTGGAAAGGACCTCTGGAGGGCTCTCATCCAACCTCCTGCTCAAAGCAAGGTCAGCTCTGAGGTCGAAACAGGTTGCTCAGAACTTGATCTGGTCAAGTCTTGAAAACCTCCAAGGTTGGAGACTGCACAGCCTCTCTGCACAACTGCCTCCACTGCTTGACTGTCCTCACGATGTAGAAGTCTTTCCTTATATTCAGTCTGAGTCTCCCATTTCAACTCATGTCTGTTATCTCTCATTCTCTCAGTGTGCATTGCTGTGAAGAGGTTGGCTCTGTCTTCTTGATGACCTTCTTGAAGACCGTCTTGAAGGTACTGGGGAAGATGCTGCGAGGTCCCCTGGATACTGCCTGTCCTCCAAGCTGAACAAGGCCAGCTCCCTCCACCTCTCCTCATAGGACTAGTTGTCCTTTGTCCCCTGATTTTTTTTTTTTTTTAAAGCTTTCTCAGGCAATTTCAGTTGAACAGATTGTCTATGGTGTGTTATGGTCAATGGCAACATTGGACAGGTGGGGATTCGGAGAGGTGGCATCAGGGACAGAATTCCTCAGAGCACTTTCCCACTGAAAGTCTCCTCTGCACTATTACTAGAAACAAGTAGAAGCAGACAATTTTAAATTGCATGTGTCTCCTCATTTTTATGTGTTTGTTGAGGCAACTCACAAGACTAAAATACAGTAAACGCGTGTGGGCCAGGAGTGGCCTATCCATTTTTCCTTCCCTTGGGGTGAGTGGCAACCACTGCTTCTTGGCATTCACTCAGCCCTCCTGCTTTGGCATAATCAGGAGCTGGAAATGTACCGTGACTAAGTCTCTTTTATATCAAATCCAAATATTCTTGTCAACGCCAGRATTCAATGTGCATTTTCAATGCCAAAGGTCGGCAGACTAACTCTATTCTCTGGGTGCTAAATCAGTCCCATGGCTGAAGGGAAAGACCTATTCAGGTTGATCTAGGTTACCAAGGGACAATTCTGACAGCCTTGTTACATAAATTATAGTGAAAAATGTAAAAAGTGTGGTGAAGACTGTGATTAGTTTGTTTTTGGAAGAAAGATCTGTTGTGTCAGCAACACAGCCTGTAAAGTTTACCTTCAAACATGACTTATCCAATTCTCAGATGTTTTTAAATGGGAATCCTACATTAAAGTCTCCCTTGCTCAAGGTCAGGTAGTGCAGCCTTTGTAGGATGAAGGGATTCAAAGGCAGCATGGCCAGAGGAGAGGCTAGGGAATCAGATTGTTAGGATAGTCATGGAGGTATTTCCTCAGAAGAGATAAGACAAACTACAAATATTTAAAAAACATTCGTAAACAAATTTGGCAGAGAGCTGAGAACATTTCTTGATTCTATTATCTGCCAACCTCAACTCTTCAWTTTCATTCTTGACAGCCATTTTGCCTTTCTCCACATCATGTATCTGTCCATCTGATGCATTGCATGCCTTCTTGGCTCTCTCATCTTTGCTACCTTTGCTCCTGGATTTGCCCTGAGCAGCACCTTTGGCGGAAGTGCCATAACTTTAACAACAATATTTGCATCTGTAGCTCTCTTCGTTCTAGACAGGCTTCCTTCTCTCTTATTAACTGTCCTACTCTTTGCTATCATAGGCTCACTGAGTCTTCTCCTTTTTGTTCATTCATTTCCCTCTGTCCAGGATTTTGACAGCTTGTTTAAAGGCCAGACAGACATCTTCTAGAAAGAGGTCTCCATCCTTTGCTTCCTTTTCCCCACTCTCTGTTAATCTTGTGAGGTCCATAAACATCTCAGACTCCTTACATCAGCTGTATTCCTCCATGTCTGCCAATTTCCTTTGTTCCCTCACTTTTTCTTTGTCCTTACCAGTTCTTTCCTTCCACATCTGAGCATGCTCACATGCTCACTCTCCCTCACACACCTAAGCTAATACTCCTCTTCTCTACAATCAATCCACTTTCTCCTTCCCAAATAAGCAAGCTAAATCCTTAAATAACCTCTCACTTTCTTAAAATACTTTTGTTATTGCACAGGCTGCATGATGTCTCTGCCATCTTTACTTCTGATGAATGATCTGCTTTCACTGATCTTTCGTCAACTTTGAATTGTCTCAGTGAATATTCTTCTGTCTTTTCTCATTTTCTGACCTTACCTTCAGCTTTAAATTTAATGAATACTTTTCCTTTACTGTGCTGTTTAAAGTAGGTCTGAGGCCAGCTTCCATCTTCTGATCTCTGCTGCTTCTTGTTCTGTCATAATATTATATTATGACAATACCATTTAGCATGCCCACACAGATAAAGTGGGCAAATTAAAAGAAGCAACTGGGTCTTCATAGTTGAACAATATTGCTGTGCTACACAGGCTAACTTAGAGCCCTGTAAACTTTCCACTCAGGCATCTGTTTCTTCTATTATGGATCCATCTGCTGAGGGTTTATGCCACCAGCCAGCTGAATGGCAATGGGAAGTCTAAAACTAGATTCACATTGTCTGTTTGGTCTGGGATTAAGACCGGGTTAGAAGTTAGAACATGGAAGAGGTGCCAGGCAGGGACCATACTCTGGTGAGAGGCAGTCTTCTCAGCTCCTCTCCAGTGCTGACCATCAAACTTGATGACATAAATGACATACATCATAAATCTGTCATCTCATGCTTTACTCCTTTACCTTCCCAGGGAGAATTAAGTAATGACCTTTCTGAGCAGTATTTTTTCTAGAGTAACGAATGGCAAGAAGAACTGGGGATGAAATTAATTGCTATATTCTGCAATTTTTTCATAGGAATAAGCAGAGGCAGAGGACTGAAGCTGTGTATTTAGTGACTTAGTTTCCTGACTAAAAGCAAGGTTAAAATTGGAAATGAACGCTTAATGCGAATGTGTTACAAGAGTTAAGAYTCCACACAAACAGCAAACATAACTTCTGGTGTTCTGCTGTTCAGTCAACTCTGTTATGCTTGTTTATATTTACAAGCCAGCTCTACCACTGATTTGTAAACAGTTAGGCTTTTAGACTGTGATTTTCTTACAAAGGTGGATTTCTACATGTATTTTAAAAGAAGACAGTGAGAGAGAGAGACATAATAGTGAGGGTGAGTGATCTGAGAGTGATCAGAAGGTCCTTATTTTGGATGACCCTAGAACCTTCTATTTAAGCTGTTGCTGTCTGCAGCAGGTATAGATAGGAGTATGGAAAATCCTGTCTCTGATAGTGACCAGCATCATCTGGAAGATGTGGAAAACTGTCCTAACCCTATAGAGTCACGATGTGGATTGTGCTTAGAAGTGTGAGGTTTATTGTTCCTTCCAGCATTTATATCAACATTGACTATTTTTACTCCAAATATTCTTGTGGTTCAAAACAATGTCCAAGATGATTAAAACAAATTCTTGCCTCCTCTCTATTGTATAGCTTCTTTTCTCTTAAATAATAACAGAACCGCAGTATAAAGTTTGTGGACCATAAAGACAAAGGTCTCTGGGCAAGTCATTGCAGGGCAGATGGCTCAGAGATGTCACCTTTGGTAYTGTTGCCTTGGCACTGTGAAGTTGCTGCTCTGTTAGCATAGTTTGATCCTTGTTGGGTTAGGACCAGTTTGAACACAGCCTTTAATACAGACAGTGGGCTTCTGGAGAATTACTCTTAGTTTAGCTGTTCAAGGTGCCAGGGCAAAGCCAGGGCAGTAGTGTCTCTGAGGATACTGATTCAAGCTTCCATGAGATGTGTGCAGCTTTCTGGGAGATCAATAGTTTTAACATCTGGAAATTTTGTGGCTTAACATGTATTTGTTGGAATTGCATCAAATGCAGACCTCAGTGAAATTGCTAACTCAAACCCTTTTCAGCTGTTGTCAACCTTGCTGATGCAGCACTTCTAGCTTGCTGGCTTGGTGCCATGATGCAGGTTTGTAAGCTGAGCATCTCTTAATTGCTGTCTAATGTGAAGTCATATATAATGCTTCTGCTTAAGCTTCTCAATCTTCCATATAGACTGTTCTCCTGGGTGATTTCACTGCCGCCCCGATGTCTTGTCTAATGTCTATGCTGTGATTTTGCAATCCAATTCTTCAAATTCATTGTCTTCCTCTGGTCAGACTCTTTCTCCATTTTTTTTTAATTATTATTTTTTCCCCATGGTTTAACTAATCAGAAAGAAGGGAAATTCTTGTCTTTCCTCCAAACCCATTCCCCATGCCTTCTCTTTCATCACTGTTGATGACTCTTCCATCTTCCCAGTCACTCAGATTGACAGGCATGAAATTATTTTTCACTCCTCACTTTCTAATACCCGGGTCCTCATCAAGTTTTGTCTTCTTTGCCTCTATAATCTTCTAAACCTGCCTCTCCCTTTTTCTTCTATGTCACTCATCATTTGCTCTCCTGGCCTACTGCAGCGTCCTTTTCTCTGCATTCTCTGGCACTCAGCTTCCCCACTGCAGCCTACCCAATACTCATCAGCTAAAATATTTTCTTCTCCCTCAGCTGAATCAGTGTCACTTTCTTGCTCTAAGTCCCTTCTCTTTTTCTCTCTCTCTTTCTATACCCAGTTCAAAAGCGCTGACAGAGGTTTTACTTCAGCTGAATCCCCCTCTCTTTGATCCTATCATGACTGTTTGCCCTTCTCTCTCTCCTTGTTTTGTTCCTGTTTCCTCCCTCCCTATCCTTGCATGTGGTATTTGGGTCATGCTTCTTCCAATGTGCAAATTACTGTTTTCTTTCTTTTAAATCTTTGCTGGGATGCTACCTTCTCTGTTTTTGTACTCCACCATTTTTTTTCTCATGTGCTACTTACTGTTCCTCTCTGATTCTGCATAGTTCTCCATATAAAAAGTCACTACTTCTGTAATTAGATCATGTTAACATTAAAGATTTATTCTTGATATCATTTCAGTTCTGCTTATCTCTCCTGTGTTTCTTCAATATAAATTGTATCTTCTTTCTCTGCAATGGGTATTCCGGTATGGGAACGCCAGTCTTTCTGTTAGTGAGGATATTCAGTGCTCAGGTGGTTAATCTCAGGTCAGAATCATTCCAAATGCCCCACAAAAATCATTACTGAGATGACAACAAGAATAAATATTTCTCTTCATCCTTCTGTGGGACCACAGCATCCAGAGTGACCCTTTTCCGTTCCAGGCACATTTCACCCCACTACATTGTAAGCGCTCCACCAGATTTCTAAGTGCCTCTTTTGTTGAAAATAGAGACAGGAATTTGGCAAGCACCTTTCTGCAAGGCTTGGGAGGAACATTTCTGAACAATTCCCTGCTTTAGAAGTTGTGCATCTTGTATGTACAAGTTTTTTTGGGGGGAATATCTTGCAGAAAAAATACAGTGAGTGCTTAGTAGTCATCTCTTTCACCTTTTCCTTTTAGTAGCATTTTCCTCAAAAAATGCTAATGCTGTAAGTATCAGATGTGTGCATTTTATATTTATGGAATTTTGGAAAAATATCCAGTATTGAGTGTTTTTCACTGATGAGCTTGCACTGCTATTTAATCATTATATCAGCTCCATTTAACAATGCTTCTTACTGTTCAAAAAGTTAAATTAAATTATACATTCAGTAGTATAAGTTTTTCCCACACAGTTGTAGCAAATGTAATTGCTAATGGCAGCAGCTACAGCCTTCATGTTTCAAATGACTTTATGACTGAAGCGATCTGTTTGTTCCAATTATAAAAGCTGTTAGTAGCGACAGGAATATTACTTTGGAACAGGCTCATTAAACAGACCTTCTTTCTTATTTTGTAGTTATTTTCATTAAAATAGCTACTCTTCAAGCCAGTAGAACTCCCTGCAGTCTAAAGAGAAAACATTATAGTCTGCAGAGAAGCATTATTTTCTCTGCTGAGAATCTAGCTACATGATGTGGTACATACATACACACATATTTATTTAAACATCACTCTCTTTTGCAAATTGATGAATTTTGGCTGCAATTCAGAAATCTTTTTAGGCAGCATTATACACGGCTTCAAGAATAAGTATTCTCTGCTTGTGTTTCAGTCTGTCTCTTTTATGGATATGGCACAGGGACAAGGGCTAAGATACTTAAACTCTTAGCCACACTAATAAGAGTGAAGAAAATCAAACTCTATTCAGACCATTGTCTACTTTGCACTCAGACAGCCATTAGAGATATAATTTGTACTTTTTGCTTTGCAATATTGCTAGATATGGAATTTGAACATAAAACTAATATTTTTTGGAAGTGATTTCTAGTTCTGAATATTCATCCTGTGATTGTTAGCTGAGGCTGCTGAACACGCATAGTTCCCACTTCACTTTGAAGAGTAAATATGTAAGCATTTTGTGTTGAGAAATGGCATTAATACACTGGGAAAAACTCACCCTTCAAAAACCTCCATGAAGTAGTAAAAATTAAGCTTATTTTATTAATGTCAAGCCTCTATGGGAAGGGCTAGCATATACAAAAGGTCATAATGGATCAAAGTGTGTCCTTTTCCCCAGATTTATCAGTTCTGCAAAATTTCATGTTTTGTCCTAACCAGATACAAGTTTAACATGGCACTTTCCATCCATGTATCTCAAAATACTTATATAGTAACCTGCATATGGTCTCAAGAAAAGCAACTTTGTTAAAGAGGAAAACAAATAACCATAACCTTATGGGATGAAATCAATTGTGAAACAGTGGCTGTAGCAAAGAAAGTTATTGCAGATATGTATTCTTTTCTCATCAGGTTATTGTAGATTAAATTTGATGGTTCCACAAAGAAAATTAGAAACAATATAAAAATGGCAGAATAGTTTTTTGTCTTGTAAAAATATTTGCTCAAGGAATAAACTCCCCTAAACCTAAATGTTTACATGGCCACAGTTTAAACAAAAACATCTTTAAGGCAACTTGGCTTCAAAGACGAATCCAGTGTGTGGGAATAGGAACTCTAGCAATGGGACCAGTTTAGCTGGGCAGTTCTGATTTATATGTGATTTGTAAGGCAGGCTTGCCAGGTTTATATTCCCTATGCAAAGCTGAGGGCCAAAGCCTATTCTGCTGCCAGTCAGCACAGCTCCACTGTTTATAGACTTAGTTAACACAAACAAGCCAGGGATGTGTCTCTCAGTGTTCCTGAAATAGCCACGTCTATATTTTTATTATTAGATTAAGATATTCCAAAGAGAAATCTACCAGACTGATATACCTAAGACTTGGCTCTGACTCTGATGTAGTTTACTGCACGCATATATTATACATTGATGTTGATGTGAGTGTGCCCATTTGTGAACGTAGGTTTGTTTTAGTAATTGGATCTAGAGAGACGCAGTACATGTTGTCAGGAAAGATCATAATATTCACTGTCATACTTGTGCAGCCATATGTCAAAAAAAGATAGATGACATGTAACCATACAAGATTATATTACTGGCACCTACAATTAAATTCCAAATCTAAAGCAATTCCCCATCCATAGTCCTTGTGCCATATATACCGTTGTCTTCCTCTTCTGGATCCATAAAATCTGCAGTTGATTATGAATGTCAGTTCCATGTGAGAACAAGTCACTATTGCCCTGCCTTGAAGGACAAGTGGAATTCTGAGATTTACGAGTCATTGGCACCGCGATTCTGCTGCCCTGGGACTGCTTTCATATTCTTTCAGTATGAAAGACATGATAACACTACATGTGTATAATATTAAGCTTTTGATTTAGTGAAGCAAGCATGCATCAAGCATCAAGCTGCTAATCTGATTTTTTGAGGCCTTGATTGGCACATTCTCAAGGGATTTTCTGCATAAGAGCTAGTCAGGAATTTTTTGATTAAACATTTCTTCCCTTGAAAATATTGATTTGTTGAAACTGAAACTTTTCAGGAAAACGTGTCTGTTTTGACAACAGATTTTTTGGTAAGGAGTTTCAGGTCCAGTATGAAATTTCTGGTGAGGAAAGGAGAGAGCATGCTGTGCCCTAGGCTAACAATTTGGAGTTTGGTGTTCTCAGGCTATTGATGGTGAGACTCTAGAAGCTTAGGGAACTAGCTTCTCATTGTCAGGATTCTGGGGTTTTTTTCTGAATTTCAAGGGCAAAAAGATTTTCAAGAGATCCCAGTTTCATTCTTGTGCAAAATAAAACCAAATGCTGAAACTTTGTATGTATGTGCATGAGTATACTTATGCTGTATATGTGTATGTAATGGAATGCCTGTTTTCCAGCCATTGCTGTAACACAATCAGTGTATTGTGCTGACTGCTGATCACTAATATTAACTTTTGTGAGGTTAATATTTTTTATTCATACATTGGCACAGACTCATCCAGCTGCCAAATGTTCTGGCACCTACAGACTCTGTGGAGCAGCTGTCATCCACTTTGTGCAGAAACAGTTTTCTGCCRGGCAAAGCTAATTTTCACAAATTCCTAGACAATAGTGTCTTACGAAGATGAAAAATGTCCAGATGTAAACTGAAGTCCATAGTCTCAATTAGGATAAAATGGTAGAGCTCTGACTTCAGCTTTGCCATGCTGATTCACACCAACCATGGATTTGATCCACCATTTAAGATATACCACAGTGCTTAATTGCAGACCTTTTGAACCAATGTGGATGTTGTGGGCAAGCTGAGGAAATTTCTATTTGACACAAAGTTGCATCTGGAGAAGCCACATTTTCATGTTACAATGAAGAAAAATTTGCCCAGTGACCATTCTGGGAGAATTATAGTTCTTAGATGTTTTGCAAAAATGCCTTCAATTCCTTCAAGAAGGAGTAGTAGCCACTGAGCAGATGTTAGCATGTAACTTTCAAACACCATCCCTTTGACATTGGCATGTTTTACTGTAGACTGTTTTGGGAATGGTACACTTAGTTAAGGGAAGAGAAGAAAGAAGCTTTTTATATGACAAAAAAAGTTATAAAGTCACTTAAGTATGTCCACCTTTCTTGAAAAAATTTAAATGTCCTCATGCAGATCTCCCAAATGTTTGGTGATGTTGCTTACTGAACTCCTTACCTGATTTTGCTGATTTTTTAAAAGAGAAAAGTTATGATTGATTAAGAAAAAAGACTGGGCATTCCTCAGCTGAGTTTCAAAGCAAAGCATATCACACGGTCCAGTTATGTAACGGCTTTTAAAAGCTTTTGATGCAGTCATTGCTAGGACCATGTCAAAACTTGATAATAAAAAGACTTGGTGATCGTTTACTGAAGACAGCAGGAGACTGGAACTTACCGCCTGCTCATGCTATCAGTGCAAATAGGGCATGAATTTTCTCTGTGCTCCTAGAAACCTAGATAAACTGCAGCCTTCTCCTTTTGTTGAGTAGTAGAACAGGTAGGAATTCTGAGGGTCCTTCTTTTAGTGATGGGCATAGCCCATAGGCTTCTCATAATCAGAGAAAAAGAAACAGCACTGTTTTCAGGATAAAGCTTGAGACCAGTCATCTGAAATCCTCCCTTCTCTTACCAAATTGTTACTGATATCTTGGTGTGACCTTAGGCAAGTTATGTCACTTATGCAATGCCTTAATTTTTCTGCCTGTAAATAGGAGATAATGACATTTTCTTTTCTTTAGTCAGTCTTTAAATATTTTGCAATTCAGAATATTATGTGGTTGCAATCTAGGGAATATTGACCTCAGCTGAAAGCTTTCTGCTAATTTCAGACTGTATTGTATCAGGCCCTCTAAGAGTAAAGAATTATTAAATGTGGTCAATATATTTAAAAAAATGATTTATTTAAAAAACTACTTTCACTCTGAAGTGCTGTTTGTTCCACTGGGGTTCACAAATCTTAGGAAGATTTTAGTTCATAGTTTCCTAGCTCCTAAAATTCTTTGAAAATTCTTGTTGTTACAGTTTCACATTAGTCAGAAGCTAATGTGAAGAAGCCAGATGACCCTGGAGCAAACTCTTGCAAATCTCCTGAAACTCAGCAAGGGCCTCTGAGGCCCAGAATCTATTTATCAGATGAGGCTTGCGTGTGGTTTTGAGTTTTATAGCAGAGTTTTCCACAGTTCCACTTTTAAGATCTCTTTAAAAATGATTTTAAAATAAGTGAAAAAAGGAGAAAAAGTCTAACAACGTAACGAAAAGCCTGAAGAAGGTGAATAGTCTGTGATCCAAAACATGGCACTGCAGCTTTAAATACCATATCAAATTGTTGAAACCAAGCCAAACTTCAATCATATTTGCAGATTTGAGTTTAAATAAACAGTACTGCAGTAGCAAATGGAACATTCTCACTTCACTGTTTACATTTCAGAAAAGCTAGCTCTGGAGGCCAACTCTGTGGTGAGGCATGGTTTCAGATTCATTCTGTTCTCTGCTTGCTTTACATTTGGGTGGAGAGGTAAACCACTATGTGTAGTTAGGCCTAAAGTATGGCCTGAAATTCAATATATGCTGCTTGTCTTGTTATATGACACAACTAGAGCATCTTTCCAAAGAAGAATTGCTCCTTAGAAATGGTAATGCTTGAATGAAAATATACAAGAGGTTTCAGGCATGCTTAAATATGTGCCTATCTGTCACTTTTTTTCACTTTTCCTTGATCTCTGTGCTGCTGCCTTTTTCTGCATCAGAGATGAGACCCTGATAGAAACCTGGCCTTCTGTTGGGACACTAGTGTCTTAGGAGGGTTCACCTAGGTCTGTGCTGCTGCGCTGAAACTGTTTTTCCACCTGTATATGAGAAACACAGTTTAAAATGTTCCAGTTCAGGTTTATAGTGGTGAAGTAAGACTAAATAGGGTACTGACAGAAGCTGAGCACAGGGTCTCATCAAAACAAGCATCTCCCCACTATTCCCTGCAAAAATACTTGTGGTTCTAGTTCTTTGTCAGAGCTATCTCCTGTTTCCCAGCTGGCAGGAGGGATTCCAGTACTCTCTTGATGAGCAACCCACCATTCATAATTGGGACCACATTTGGTGGTCTATTGACCTTTTCTAGACTGTGACTTASATCTGTAGACATGTGGATCCTGCATGGTATACTAGGAACAGGCTTGCTCACTATGTATATATTTTCAGCATACATGTCAGCAGCACCACAAAGTTGTAAATAATCTCTTTTTTTAAGCCTAACTAAACAAGTTTTAAAATTTCCCAGTTCTTTATGCTTTTAGAAAGCTACACCTTTTGCTATATGTAGGATTTCTTCTGTGACAGCCTATGGACCACAGTTCTAACAGCACCTTATCAATAAGTAAAATAGATCAACTACCATGACAAGCAAGAAAGCATCATTTAGATCGCAAGTACTTTAGAAACATGATGGCTACATCCTAGATAAATTATATTCAGCTTTAGGATATATTTAAGCTAGTTATCCCCACTCTGAAATTGATCATTTTCAAATAATGCAAGAGTCATAAGTGAGTAATAGCTCCAATGATCTGTTTATGCCCACATGGATTTGCACAATCCATTAAACTACTAACCAGACATTTCCTGACATCCTACATTTTCAAGGAATCTTATCTTTCAACAAGATTTGTAACAGGCTGTTCAAGTCACACAGACACTCATATCTTAAACATCCTTTCCCCTGACCTTGACAAATGCAGTCTTGTCATGCTCAAACCCTTGCGGAATGCTGCTTTAATGATCATTTTCCCAGCCTGTTGCTTTGATCATGTCACCCCTTCCTTGTGTGAACAATTGGCTTCTCCTCTCCCCACCCCCAAACATAAGTGACTTCACTTCCAAAACCCTTTATGACTTTCTTCCACCCATCTCTCATTCATTATCAAGACAACAGCTTCCACCTCTGATTGACCTATGATGTTAACCTTTGTCATCTACTTGTTGAATTTTCAGGAAAGCACCTTTTTGCACTTGCTTCCAAGCTGCCCCTCACATTTGGGAAATTTGGGAAACACTTCTCAGCTGTGAAGAAGTCATTTGTTCTGAGTCATTGTTTAAAACTCTTTTTTGCCAAAAAATACCTACAAAAGTTTTAATGCTGATGTTGTGCTGAGACCAATGCTCTTTATCCATAGTGTGTGTGTGTACCTCTCCTCTGCCCTGCCTCGTACTTACATTGTGGGTGTTTTGTGTAGGTTATGTATTGCAAAATTCTGCTATTGTGGGATCCTAACACATGATCATCTGGGTGATACAATAATACAAGTCAGAGTAAGTAATAATGATCTTATGTTTGTGCTAATTATGTACAAGTCATTACRTTTTTCCATAACAGCCATTTTTAAAATGCAGGTATTTCATAAATCCAGAGCCAGGCCTATCCTACAAAGTTGCCCTGGCATAACTACTTTGGCATTATATGAAAAATTCACATGCCTCCTCATCAAACTGATGATCTTMTGTCAGCAAAATTGTTGCCATGGATATCACTATGCTGCCAGAAGAAAGCTTTAGTTGGCTTTGATTATGACTTCCAGAAAGGTAGTTTAAGTACACCCACAAAATACTCTTCCAGTCAGCAAACACTGTATTTTCAGTGCATTTGCACTAAGGGGTTTTACCAACACAACTGTGATAACAGAAACTCTCCAATGTAGAGAAGGGCTGAAAAACAGTCAATAAACCTCTCAAAAAGCCAAGCAGTGACTGCCTGGCTCCATTGACATCCATGGGAATTTTGCCACTATCATGAGTGAAGCCAGAATTTCACAAAACAAGTTTATGAAACATCATAAATGGAGGCCATAAACTGGAAGTATACCATAACATCCAACTCTATAAATGCCATGAGTCTGCATCCACAAACTTTTAATGATGTTTCAGAGGTAGGTCAAAGTTAGAACTGATCTGAGTACTGAAAAATTGAAAGACTGTGTACTTACTTAGTTTTCAGAGAGCTGCTCTGGGTTTCTAACACTGAGCAAAACCCARCTCCTCCTAAAGTATAGTTAACAAATAGGAGGAGAATCACAGCACTTTTTCTTAAAATTCAACTGACAGACTGTGGTATTTTAAGGAACATATGAGTTGATTCAAACTCGGCCAACTACCTCAACCAAAAGAACTTTGCAGGCCCTGAGCTGCCTTCATTTTGTAGTTTTTGCTCAGATAGTTAAATTGGAAATCTATGAGACTATTTAACTCCCCAAATTTAGCTTTTATGATGAAAGGTCAGAATTGAAAATGGCCACAGACCACAGGCTAGTCCTTAGAGGTGACCTGAGTACATGCAGGATGGAGGTGGAAAAGAGATATATGAAGAGTCTATGAAGTCTATTGAAAACATCAAGGTAAACAAAAATAACTCACAATTTTATTCAAAATGGTAGAGAAATAACGATACAAACTTCATAAGATGTGGGTAGCATGACCATTTTTTTTTAATTACATTTTGCCTGGCTTCTGGAAAAAATGAAGGCGATTGTAGAAAATGTGGAAAGAAAGATCCTTGTTAAAGCAATGATCCCTTCAGTGATTTTTGTCTAAACTGAAGTATTTTGATCTGTGCTTCATTTGCTTCAGTTCTGCACATAAAGAAGAAATAAGTCTGAGTCAGGATAGTGGGGGGGAAATCACTGTAGTGAAAATAAAAATAGAATCTTTCATAACTTTTCATCCTGACTTTTATTTTAGCAATATGCCAGAGACAGAGCCTTCTAAAGATATTACAAAGGAATGGCCTTTTCATTATCCTACTGTTATATTGCTCAGTTATGATCCTTTTCAACAGAATAAGTGCAAAAGCTAATAAAATATATTTATAATCTTTTCCCTACTGTCTTCTCTCTTTTCCTTCTCTCATGCCTGGCTTTTCCCGTATTGGTGTAATAAATGTTGGCATCATAATAGGAAGGCACATTGAATGGTTCACTAATGGACCAGAGGATTTGAAGGCAGAGACTTCATCTAGCAGTAAAGGGGTGCCTGTGAGGGATGAGACAATAACAGTGACTTAAAGCAAGAGCAGGACTAAATATACTCGGGATTGGGATGGAGGGTTGGCACATATTCTCTTTCTTCTTGTGGGACAGTGGTTTCAGTGAAATTCAGCCGCCTGTGCAGGGTTGCTGGGCAGACCTCATGGTAGCGTCACCTCCAGCTSAGCTCCTGGCCGTGAGCAGCCCCAACACCAGGTTCCCTGGGGTGGAGGTGTCAGTGCGTGCGTAGTGGGCTCCGTGCGGGCAGCAGGTACCCTCTRACTGCACTCACACAGCAGACCTGGTGCGCTCCAGACACCCCCCCTGCGCACCCATGCAGGACAGCTGCAGGGGTCATGCTCGTAGACTAGAGCAGGACACATCAGTGTCGCAACACATCAGGGACATTTTGCCTGTTCTGCAGGGCTGAACTGTGCCGGTGCTGTTGTTGCAATGTCCTGCATTGAACTGCAGTCCTGCAGGGAATTCCTGCACTGTTATGGCACTCCAGGCAAAGACAGACTTTAGGTCAATACACACAAGTGCTTCCCATTTATTCCTGATGAAGGGAATAAGGGAAAATGCCCTTAAACTCTTATGCTAGGATTTTTTTCTAACCTTGTTCACATTTGAGTCCTACAGACACATTGGCATTATGTTTGTAGGTGGTTCTATTGACTGCAGCGCGAACTGCTACAATGATTTGAAAATTTCTTTGGAATTCCTTTCATATGGTTTATGTGGTTATTCCAAAGATAAATATTTTAATTTTAAACATTATGACTGCTTTTGACAAATGCCTTACCTCAATCTAAATTGCATCAGAGGGCGCTAGGATTATTTCAGAATAAAAAAACTACACAGGAGGAAAAACTCTCATTTCCAATAAGAACTGTTCACACTAATGCATTCTTACCCTTGTTCTGGGAGTGACATTTGTATTTTTACTCAGAAGTTATCAAGTATATTCAAGTAATTATTACCAAAAAAAAAAAGGCAAAAAACATGTAAACCAAACATGATAGCTTTTTATCCTACCAGAGGCCCCTGTGCATTTCATGATGAGCATCAGATTAAATAATAGTGTTTCTCATCCAGAGATTTTTTTTAATGTCTGCTGGAACAGGACCTTGGGTTTAGACTGATATATATGTGTAGACTGAATGGAAGTTTGTTTAACTACATATAAAATACTAAATTACCAAAGAAATGAAGTAGTATTCATTTACATCCACCAAATATATTTTCCTCTTTGTTTTAGATTTAGCAAAAGATAAATTGGCACTCCTGCATTCTGCTTTATCAACCTGAACTTAGAAAACAAATCCAAAGATGATTTAACAAAATATCTCTTTACTAGTCTTTAAAATATTTCAACAGCCAACCAGTTTCTGACACCAGCCTCAGAATTACAGCTCTAAGGATGTAGACCCAGCATGCTATAGCTTGAATATCTTTGATTCAGTGAACTCCCTTGAACTTTAAAATGGCTAATGACCTTGCAAATGTTTAAGCACAAGTATGAGTTTAACATTATTTGTTTGTATCCTGTCTGATGTGTCAGGACAATAAGGTAGAGAATAAAGTACAAGCCCTTTCTCCCAAAATCTGATCTTTAAAAAAGCTGACATTTTTTTCCTCCAGCATCAAAGATTTTTTTCTGGTTCTGTTTTATGGTACAAAAACATTGTTTTCCTATTTGCTTTCATAAGAATAGTTGAAATCAGTTAGCTCATCTGTGCAGACTGAGATAGGCTCTGTATTTTAGGTATTTAGGTATTTTAGGTATTTATCAGCTCAGGACATATTTTTTCCAGCTTGCTTGCCAGCAACTTTTATTCAAATTTATCAGTGAGATAGGTTACAAAGCAGTGAATAACTTGACAGATCCTGACCAGGTCTGTCCTTGCCTTATGTTCTGTCCTTGTCTCACAGATGGTATGTAGGAAAGATTAAGCATTTTGGCCAAGCTAAAATACCTTTGCTACAAATAGGGACTTTTTTGTAAATGTTTTGAATCCTGACAGGACCTGGCTCACTGCCCATTTCATCTTGTAGTTCACACTGGTTTTAGCTGGAATTTTCTTCTTGTTTATATCAGATAGGAGCTCTGGCCTAGGAGCTAGGCTTTAAAATGTTTGTGAGTCTTAAGGTCCCTCTTTTACAACGAGTCCTTTGCAAAACCCAGCCTTTYGTTTCTATTTCTGCCTTTGAGGATTTCTTTAAAGTTTTTCAGCATGTGAAGTTTTGGGTAAGGGTATTTATGTAAGACTTATTTTCTTTAGCACTCTTGTGCTTAACTAAGTTGGTGTTCAACCTACAGTAAACACTTGTATATACCTTTCCATATCCTGAGGCTTGATATTATATCTTCTTCAGTACAGGTTTTGTTGGCAAATTACATGCCTGGTAAAATTTAACAGAAGTTTTCTGCTTTTGCTTTAAAAGAGTGTTCAAAGAAGTGATAAATGTGATGATCAAGTGGCTCTGAAAGTTTCTGTAGGTGCCAAAAGCCTAGAAATAAAGATATTGTTTCTCTCTAATAATCTGCTCATAGGATGAATGGTTAAAGTTATTTCTGACTGAGTTCCGTGTGCCTCTCTGGATCACTGGTGATGGACACTTAGCTACTTTGGATAACACAGAAAAAAAACCCAGTACGCTACACAAATGACATCTTAAAATTACTTTTCCTAAAATTAGTTTAATTCTATATTCCCCTTTTGTAAAGTTGGTTTTAATCAAGTCTAGAGGTGCTGAGATGCCAAGGGGTAAAATATGGAAGTAGCAGAAGTTTCAGAGGTAAATTCATACTTCTGAGATGTTTATTTCAGCACCGTGAAATCCTGGAGAAGCAACTAAGTTTTTGTATGTTTAGCCAAACCAAGCTCTGACTCTTTTGCACTGCTTTCCTTATGTGCCCATATCAGCAAGGTCATGCTCTGATGAAGAAGGTAAAGAAAGTATATACGTTACAAATAATAGTAATATTCAACCTTTTGGAGCTGAAACATAGTGAAATTATGATATTTCTGGTACTATATCTAACTGGGATGGTAGAGGCCTAGGCTTCTGAGCCCCAAAGGAAAAGGAATGCTGTTCCTATGGGGAGAGGTGGAGGGAGCTGGCCTTGTTCAGCTTGGAGGACAGGCAGTATCCAGGGGACCTCGCAGCATCTTCCCCAGTACCTTCAAGAYGGTCTTCAAGAAGGTCATCAAGAAGACAGAGCCAACCTCTTCACAGCAATGCACACTGAGAGAATGAGARAYAACAGACATGAGTTGAAATGGGAGACTCAGACTGAATATAAGGAAAGACTTCTACATCGTGAGGACAGTCAAGCAGTGGAGGCAGTTGTGCAGAGAGGCTGTGCAGTCTCCAACCTTGGAGGTTTTYAAGACTTGACCAGATCAAGTTCTGAGCAACCTGTTTCGACCTCAGAGCTGACCCTGCTTTGAGCAGGAGGTTGGATGAGAGCCCTCCAGAGGTCCTTTCCAACCTGAATTTTCCTATGATCCTATGAAGACTGGCTGCAAGCCAAATTCAGGGTTATCTGGCCTATTCTGTCCCATGGAAAGGTGTTGGGKGTGTGTGTGTGTGTGTGTGTGTATGTGCAAGACCCGTTACAAATACAAAGTGTATTAGGTTCTTTTCTTACACACCAGAAACATAACATAGACAATAACCAATATACTAGTAGGCAGAATACAAATCTGTTGCAAGATGAAATACGACAGAGTTAAAATCAGAGAAAATAGTACCTTCTGGCACTATCAAAGTTTCCTATCAAAGTGTTCAGGTATCCAGATGCTTCCCTCTTTTCTTCACCCCTCCCACCCTGCTGCCACCTCTTCCCCTCTAACCACAGTCCTTTCCATCACCCCCTGCCTAAAGCAGATTCCTAAAGCAGAAAAGAATTCCACTCTAGAATTCTATTATGTTCCTCTTATTTCAGATAATTGTAGCATTGTCTTTATTTTCCTCAGTGTTCTCCCTTAGGGGAATTTTTCTTGCTTTAGCTCCCATACCACCCTCTTTCAAATAGCTTAGTGTTTAATGCAAAAAACCTGTTCATCAGCTTATGTTTCCAGTTACAGTTATTTCTAGCCAGGGTGTTTAGGAAGTCTTATGCTCTTTGCAGGGTGTAAAGTTGTTGTTTTGGTCTCCCTGAAATATTCTTAGTGTCATTTCTGATTTGCATAGAACTCGTTCCATGCCCTATGCTTTTATCATGGAAAACACAAAGCTGTTCATCTCTGAACCTCTACAGCCATATAGCCACTTCTCTGAAGCTGTAGGTGTGTAAGATTGTCACCCCCACCTATTCAATATACTTGTTGCTGGGGCTTCCTGAGTTTTTCTTCAGCTATGCTTTTTTCTTCAGCTGTCTGTGTGGTAGGTGCCTTCTAAATGTACAAGGAGGGGGGCCTCTGCCCACTGCTTTACACCTGAATAAAAACATGCAAACAACTATTGAATGAAAGTGTCCTTGGGATCTATTCTTTGAACAAACTAACAATTCAAGTAGTCTTGCACCATCCCCTGTTTTCAGCTCACAGGTTTGCCCACTTTGAATTTTTAGTCAGATCTCTACGAACTTTTGTCTGCTTTATCCTGCTGTAAGTTGGACAAACTAAACATAATGTTGAAACAACATTGGTAGTTTTAAGTTGGACAAACTTTGTTTTCAGGGGCCAAGCTGATCAGTGAAGTTTGAAGAAATGTAATAAACAGTCACTATCGAGTATCAAATTCTCTTCCAAATTTTGTACCCTCCTCTGCTATGTTTGAACCTCAACAGAAGCCTAGAGCTTCAGTTGGCACAAATGAAAATGTTGTAAGGACAATCTTGCCTCAACTGCTGAATTTTGTCTGCCTTCAGATGGTACCGAAACATTGGTACCAAAAAAATTCTAATAAACCACAAGTTAGCCTAAGCTTTGCTTGAAATTCAGCCCTCCTCTCCATTACCCCCACACAGACGTGATGGAAAGGCTGAAGGACTTCTAATCTATTAAAGCCATTCTCTGGGTTTTAGGATGAAAACTTCATGTCTCATATTTCATAACTGCAAGCACTGTTGATAAGACTGTTTTTGGTCAGGATGATCCCACTTTCAGAGGGAGCAAAATGTCTAGCTGTGCTTCAATCCCTCTACACATGTCTGCTCAGATACAAGCTGCCTCTGAACTAGGAGCCATGTAGCAGCAACTGCATTCAAACTAGGTAGCCCTGCTAATAAACACCATGAGCCACTATCTCTCTATATCTGTCTGCATGGATACACTCTGTGTATTCTTCCCTACCATATCCAACCTTTTCTCTCCCCTCAAGTCCATCTCCAGGGCCAGCCATAGGTGAATGCAAACTCAGGTGTCTGGGGCAGCCTGAACATCCATGGATTGCTGCCCACCTTGCTATGCACAGATGCCCAGAGAGCCAAGGTGGTTTTTCCTGAGGCCAGTTCACGTACAGAGATGGCCTCTCTGAGGAGACGGGAGGTGTTAGTTGCCAGCCCTACTCCTGACAGCAAGAACAGCTAGCTCAGCCCTCCAGTGCCCTCCATCCCAGCTCGGTCCTTCCCCTCTCCTTCCCATGGCTGACGCAGACCGACTTCAACCAAACTCCAGCCTCTCATTCTTGAGCAGAAAACTTCAGCCTTGCCCACACAGCTTAGAAGTCACCTCTGCCTTCTCCACCATTTACTGGACACTCACACTGGTAAATGGATTTCTGAGGCAAGAAAGGATCAAAATAGTCCTAGTTTGCCATACAACACAGATCATATCATTTCACTCAACAGCTCCTAAATTCAAAATATCTTTAAGTTTCCTTATATTTGTGAGTCTAGAGATATAGTTACGGTAAGTGAAATACCTGCTAAAATTTTTAGTTGGGAGAAAATTAATCCATTCTACCTACATTTGGCCTTAAATAACTCCCCCTTAATATCTTCTGGCTCGCAAACACCCAAAATTCAGCCTGTAGGGATGAGAAAGCAGATTAGAAACACTATTTGGCTCTGCAAATAGCAGCATCATGATCAGCCCATAGAAGAGATATGTATCTCCGTGTAAAGATACTGCTCAAAATGCAGTGTTGTTTGGCCCGGAGCATACAGGGGAAAAGGAGAAAAAGTAGTTGCATGTATTTCCTGTGAAAGTAAATGTCAACTATCTGAATGTGAAGAACAGATAACTTTCATTTGAGGTAAACATACTTCAATATAAAAGAGTTCTTACATAAAATTTACACTTAAATATTGCAGTGAGAAGCAGCTGGAGGAAAGAAAATGTCAGAAAGTAGGAAAAGTAGGGGTTCTGATGCTTATTATAAAAAGAGTTGATTGCTGTCTGTAATTAGGGTAAATTAGGGTGAATTAACACTGTGCTCAGAAAGTGTTTTGACCAGGAAATGCTTTCAAGTTCAGTCATTACACCAAAATGCAGTAGCTTTGACTTATCTATTGTATGGGTGGTGATCAGAACAGAGGGATTTCCTCTGGTGACAGAAGAATGACCTTTTCTCTGTCTTATCTTCATCACCATTTATATTACTCTGTACTGTGCCACCAAAACCAGATGCATTTTACATCTGTCACTGATAGCTGATTTGAACAAAAATGAAATTTCAATATGTCTATCAAAGGAAAAGGGCATTGTTCTTGATTATTTCTCTGCAGCCTGTTCAATTCTTTCTTTCTGTCCATGCATATCCATAAATTTACCTGGCATATTGACAGCCAAATGTTTTTTGACCTGTGCCAAACATAGTCAAATAAATTATAATTCTTTTGATGCACTACTTTACCAAAATTGAAGCCAGATGTTTCACAGGTGACCTGACAGAATGCCATTACTTCCCAATTACCATAAATAAAAGGCAAAGCTGTCACAAAGAGTGTGCAAAGATATATCTTTCCAGCATTCCTGAAGATTTAACCCTTCCTGATTGGTCACAAATTGAACACCTGAAAGATTTTCCTGGCTTCAGTCATTAAAAATAAGGACCTTGATGTTATCACTTCTCACTTTTCTCAATATTTAGATGCTTTAAAATGAGGTTTTGGGGAGATTCCAGTCTTTCCAGAAGCTACAGCTGTCAAATACGGACAAATAGAGAAACCTGCAGCACCACTTTGGGGCTATACAGGCAATTCTGCCTTCTATGAGGCTCAATGAAAAGATTAATAAGCGGAATAGTATGTCCCTTGATATATGAGTGATGATCAAACAGTCTTTTCTACTATAGTTTTTACCTGAGTCAGTGAATTAGTGAATATAAAAAAGTCTCTAAGGACATGGACTACTGGACACAAGTTAGGATCCACAAGTATTTTCTGAAAAAATAACTTCAGCTTCAGGCATGGCTTTTAAATGTTTGCGTTGTCCATTTCTCAGCTAACCCAACTGCACTGCACTCAGGACATACATATTGCTGGTGATGTAGGCAGTAGCCTCAATAACGCCGGGGTAATATGTACAATTAATTCTAACTAAAGTAGAAATGTTTATATATTTTTCAAAGAGCAACTCTTACCCTAGGGCTGATGACACCAGGTAAAGGATGCACTTTCAACAAAACAAATATTTTCCAAAGTCCATTGAAATCATGGATTCAAGCTAACTTCCTTGGGTTTTGCATGAGACCCAGGGTACCCAAAATACTGAAGGAACATCAGACCCTAACAGAAGAGCATGGAATGTTTACACTGAGCCAAGCAGATGCAGAGAAAGACTATTTGAAGGAAGAGATCTGCGTAAATATTATTAGAGTGAAGACATGGTCAGTAAAACAATGTAATTATATATCATTGTGGCAATTCAGTTTAAGCAGTAAACAAGCAGGTTGAGAAGACAGCTTCCAAGTAGTATCTGTAGTTACTGTTTAAGATTCGGACAATGATATTTGCTGCCTAGTATAGCACCCGCTGGTGGAAAGTCAGCTACTGACTCAGTCAATGCCAGCTAGAACAACTTCTGTGCTGTTTTTTGGGCTAGATTCACAAGAAAAATGGGTGTGTAATTGCATACGCCCAACATATATTTCCACCAAGAAAGAAAAAAATCCTTCCTTACTCTGGAGGTATCAAAATTCCCAAGGCCAACAAAGTGCCCTCTGTGCTTATATTTTTCTCATTGGACATCAGTAGCACTGCATTTATCCTGAGTTAAGTTAAGCAAGTTAAATAGCACATTTCCTATTCCTGCCAAACAAGATTCACATCTACAGCCTTCCTTCAGTTACCCTGCCACAGGGCCTATGTGAGAGCTGAGTTTGGGCATACATATGCTCACACCAGATAACATCTAAGAGGAGATGTTGTTCTCTTATACACTAGCTGTATCACGTAGGGTGTTGGAGTSTCAAATCTCCTTTTGTGCAAGGGGCAATTTAAACATCATATCTCCCAGCAACCTAATCCATCCCTGTGGTATTGGTACCTCCTCTGGAAGTTATTCTGCTTTGCACATACATGTTTTTTGGCACAAGGACTTGAACTTCCCTGTCAGACGTCTCAGATGTGTTTTCTAACCACTGGGTTATGATGTTGGTAACTTGCACTTGATCTGGCTCAGTGAATATTTACATATTTTACAGAAAGTGAAGCAGTTTCTGGCAGCAGAATGAGGGTAAGACTCTCAGCATAGAGCAATGCCCAATAATTGAGAAAGTAAAAGATCTGGGTTCAAACCAAATGAAGAAAGGAACAGGACCTGTGTTTTCCCAAACACAAACAAGTGCTCTGAGTAGATGGTGATGCTGATGAGAAAGGAGCGATACCACCATTACCTCCTCTGCCCAAGAGAGGATTGTCCAGGCTTTCATTTTCAGTACAAAAAGCATAGCTGTGAATTCTGAGCAAATGTGAGCACTTATCTTTGGTAGGGAGGAGAACGAAGGCCTTCAGCCTCATTCATGTCCTCAGCATTTCTTACTGCCTATTTTAGGCAGCTCCCCACTTACTGTGCCTCTTTTGGGGAGTCTTGTCCACCTCCCTGAAATTTTTAGGACCCCTAAGTGACTAAATGCATCACAATGACCAACAGTGTTTGGATAATTATACGTTAAGCACACCTTTGGTGACTTTGGCCCTACATGTTACTGTAGTCTTCCCTTATTAGTGTTTTTTCAGACATCTTTAACAGATTGATGGACAGATCTGTACTTCCATGCATTAGCACACCCATTTTCTATTCTAAGCTTTTATTAAGAAGCTAAGAATAACTGAGTTTTTAGCAAAAGAAATCCCATTTTTGAGCCTTAACATGAGTAGGCACAAAGCGACATGCCACTCTGCTTCCCACAAACAAACAGGCATGAGCATGAACACAGACGTAACTGTCTTTGAGAAAATCTGCTCTGTAACTATGAAGTGCCAATATCTACTGCACTCTAACTCCAGGAAAAATGACGATTTGGAGCAAAACTTTTAGCCATAGGATAAAGATTCTGCCTCCATTGAGCACCATTAAGCATAGAAGTCATTTCACATATAGACAGAAATAGTCTAGGACTAGGTTTATCAGGCGTCGCTTATGAAATATGAGACTTCTATATGATTTGCTAGCAATGAAGAAACTGAAGAATAGTTCCAGTGCAGTTGCAACTGCCTGGATATAAAACAGAACAGACATAACAAAAAAGTGCCCTATTTTCTTCTTAGTCTAAAAGCTGTATTAGCTTCATAAACCTCTGCAGCTGTTCAGTCACCAGAGGGGGACAAAGAACCAAAATGCTGAAGACGTGGCTATGTTTTAATTTGCCTAAATCCACAAAACTTTCACTTTACTGTCTTGTCCTTGTCAAATTCTGGCTCACATTGCTGCTCCAAAGCTGCCTATTTCTCTCATCTTTTCTGGTTTGTTATAGCCTTCTTTTAGCTTCTGCAAGTTGCAATGATGTATGCTAGTTTTCAGGATCACACAAAGCCAACAAAATTAAATCCTCATGAAGGAATACAAGCTTGAGGTCTCCCCGTATTGTTCCCACTAACACCATACAACATTCCAGTTGATTTTATCTTCCTAGCTGGAAATATTGCTATCCAACTGGTCACACAGCTCACACATAGCTTTTTTCTACTGTCACTGACATTTTATGAAAACTTCAAGTGTTTTCCAAGCAAAGATTTCCCTCAGCTTCACTGAACTCTTTCAGCACAGCTTTGCTTTAACAGACCTTTCCTTGACAAAACTTGAATTACTAGCCTGGTCTTCTTTTGTTCTTTGGACATGTCTGTACAAAACAGATTAATTTATGTTTAAAACATATTGACCAGTTGAGACCATTGCACTATACTAGCATCAAGGGGCAAAAAGTGCAGGATACTCCATTAGGAGTAACTTACAGCTACATTGTTCAAAAGTGTGCTTTAATTCCCCACCAGTTAGGGAAAATAACAACTACAGAATGGAGTAGTGATTAGTAGTTGAAATTGGTTTTCTTTTTTTGCTGAATACACAGGGTTCAGCTTCCCTCTTATCTCATGCACTCTTCTTCCAGGGAACAAAGTGTACAGACAGGACATATGCTGGGCTTCTAAATGGCACAGGAGACATCTCCACCCAACCAAGTTTTGCTTTCCTCCATCAGCAGGAAAGATTGAGAGCAACAACCCATAATTTCTCCTAGGAAAGGTTAGGGAAGGTGTTTCTCCCATAGCAAGCCATACTTCAGAGACATTTTTTTGTAGATTAAAGCCTGTGACTACCCTCTCTGGTATCACACACACCCTATTGGAAGAAAGCCTGCCAGGGGATCTTGCTCTCTTAGCAGGTATTTATCAGAAGACGGTCAGTGTCATCACTGTGCCACATACTATCTTCAGACATATATTGTTTCTACTGTGCAGCCTGGCATTTAGGATAATTCACCATTTATCATTTGCTATCTCTTTGATTTGTATCTCATTACCTAAGGTATTTGCATTAATTTCTCAGTGTTTTTCAGACTCTCAAAGATGCAATTTCATGCCTGACAGCTCCATAAAATATATTAGATATTTTCATTTCTTTTAAATTTAAACCAGAAACCTGGCTTCAGTGGAAATTTCAATTGGTTTTTTAAAACTCTCCAAGCTTGTGACATTTGTAACTGCTCAGATGTTAACCCAAACCATTCACCCATTCACCTTGGTAACAGCATACTTTTGTTTTGTTTTTTTTTGAACTGGGCTGGACATCAAAGACATGTTTTTATTGCAGAGATTTTACTAGCCAAGTCTGGATTCATAACAGATCCCATACAGCAACAGCTGAATTGTATAGACAGTTCTTCTTTGGGATAAAAACAGGTGAACTGTGATCAATCAAGTCCTAAATTGAAATCTTCCCTCCTCCTTTGCTCCCCACTCTGCACTCAAATTTTGCCTGCACTGGGAAACTCTCTGGAAATTAATACCTTACTTGTTGTGCTTCTTACCACAGGAAGTCTCAGTCTTTTACATTCCTGCAATAAGGCCATGAAAACACATGCACATACACGCCACACACACATGCACACGCACACACTTAAGAGTATCTTTTCAGTGGAGACATTCAGTAGTTTTATAGCTACCTTATCCAAAAGGAACCTAGTTAACCATGGATGCATTGAACAATTCTTTTTTTTAATGAAAGAAACAGATACYTTTAGCAGCTTCTGTTACGTTGTCTCCCCATCCCTGTTCCTACAGACCTTCTGGAGGATCTGGGTAACTGTGGCTTGTATGTGTATGCATAACTGTGGCTTGTCCTGTACTTACCCAAACCRTTACATTCTCCTTCATTCCTTTCAGAAAACACTGACTGGCAAAATAATGGCTTCTCCCGCAGTTCAATCAAGCCCTCTTTCCATGCAGTCCACATTCACAAGGTCTATACATGCATTGTTTAGATATTTATGCTACTCATACCACCTTAATAGAACTGAATATTACCTGATCTACATAGCCACTTCCACAGACACTTGTTTCAACATATTTATGAGCTCTAGATGACCAGGAAGACAGGAAGCAGAGACTTTGAAAATCTTTTAGCAAAAGATGCCTAAAATACATGTTAAGAAACATAAGTGCTGTTCAATGTCATTTTCATTTGTCAAGCTGCATGTAAAAGGCTACTCCTATTAAGCAAGTCGGGATACCAGCTGTTACAGTAGAGGTTATCAACCAATTTTTATGATCCAGATTATTTCCATCTTATTTCTAAGAGAAAGAATGAAGACAGGATGCTGCTGAATGACAGTTTAATAGTAACGATATCTTACATTTATGTAGTATCTGCCATACCAGAGCAATTCATAAATGATATTTATAAAGGAATTATTCTGCCCATCCCTGAAATGGCTCCATCTCTCAGCTGGAGATTGGGATCCAAGCAGAGAGTTGGCAAAGAACAGAACAGAGAACAGCAGGGGGAGGAGAATTTTGGCTCAAAATACATAGACTTAGGAAACAGTGTCTCTTATGAAAAAAGGATGCTATGGGATCATTAAACTCTGCATAGAACAGAGAAGACTTTGGTCTTGTCAGAAAAATTTGGTCATACAGAAAGCTTATTAGGACTTAATTATGTACCACTCAAAGATGAAAGACAGAGCAGATCTTGCCAGGTTATGAGAATATGTTGCCAAGTAATATCCGTAAGCTTAATATCAGTCATGCCTTCCATGCTAAAAGCAGGACACAAATGAACCTTGAGAATGATGGCTCTTTTCATTTCTGGGTCTGCTTTTACTTGCATGTGTTTGCAGTGTAGGCACATACAGCTGTGTACCACACTCCCTTCCAGGATGACTATGCACAACTAGAAGGTATTCCAACATGCTGCACAGCATGTCCTGAAGTCTGCAATGGAAGTCCTCATAGAAAGATCTATTCCAACATTTAAGGCTATCATTTGAAAGGAAAAAGGAGAGCTAAACTCCACTTGCTAGATCTGTGCAATGCCTGTTCCTTTGCCAGTTGCCGCTTTGGTGACCCYAGTCAGCTCTAGGTTGTTTGCAGCAGAGCAGTGATTCTCCAAGGAATTCAGGGAAAACTGCAATTTTTAGAAGAATCGGACAGTTTATTCCTCTACTCTTTTTGAAAAAGTTTTTTAAACTCTCACAACACCCCAGTTCCTGGGAACATCCTATTCTTTCAGGAGCCAAGTAAAACCTTTAGAAGGTGTGGTCTATATTCCCTTCTCAGTTTCCCACCTCTCAGTTGAATATCTTAACCACTGTTTCAAGTTATGTTTTCTGGATGGTTAAACTGAAGACAAAACAGCACACAACCACCTCAACTGTGTTATAGTTTTACAAAAAATTTCAAAAGTGCCAAATAGATACTAGTAAGAGAGCTCTGAGTCCAAAACATTAAACTGCAAGATGCCTTTAATTTCATTTCAAGCCTGACTTTTTCCTTGCCTTCACCCATCAGTAGTTTTCCCCATGCAGAATTTTCCCACTAGTCAGCTGGCTCTGGGAAAGTATTTGGGAGAGACGTGATAAGAAAAGAATGATTTGAGAATAAAATGTCTGCAACAGAGAGGGAAAAGTAACTAGTTTAGCGCTTCAGTATGTACACTAGCTTGGGCTTTGAAGCAAACTCATTAGAGCAGGTTGACAGTCCAAGTGACAAGTGAGGGAATTCCCCACAGGAACATTTCTCATGGTTAGAAACAGGGCAACAGGTTAACCCATTACTGAAGGATTAACTGTTCATCAGTTATGTGCTGACATGTCTTAAAAACACTTGGCCCCTCTGTCTATGATTCACTTTAATTCTTCCAGCCCTTTGTAACCTTGAAACGCCTAAGCTTTCTGTCCTCTCAGAGCTCCTCTGATATGACAGATGGTTTGATAAATACTGTGGCACTAAATTTCATTATGGAATTTACTGTGGATTTCAGAAGAACATCAGTTTGCAAAGTGAACTTTTTCTCAGTGCTATAAAATAGCTCAGTCTTACCTGATAAATAGAAATATGCTCAGAGTGATCACTTTTGGAAAAGAGGTATCAGAGTCATCAGGAATTGATGGCTTTGGTCAGAAATTCAACCATTTGTATGCTGAATTCTGATGCTGAAAAAAGAAAGAATACATAATTCTCTGCAGTCTAATGTATTATGAAGGTTTGGTGGAGATTACATATCCCATTCTGCCTCCCCCATGCCACGAAGAAAAAAGCAGACATGAAAGGGTACTGCAGTAGACCACTCTGGGCAATTTTGAGCAGCTATCACAAGAGAGAATTTTCTATTCTTGCTTTTTCCTTCCCCGCCTTCAGTGATTAGTGTACTTGTTTGGGTTTTTTGGTTGTTTGGTTGGTTTTTGTTTGGTTGTTTTTTTGCAATGACTTCTTTTTAAAAGTGAAATATAAGATGAAGTATAAGAAGTATAAATCAAATTATGTGCCTACCAAAAGTTAACTCCTGTAAAGATTACAAAACAGCCAATATCATCAAAGCTGTAAGCCACTAGTTCTTGTTTCTGAGGAACTGGTACTTTCACAGATCTCTGCACTGAAATAGAGCCTGGATGAGATCAGACTAGAATTCAGATTAGTCAAGGAACTTTTCCATTACAGTGGCTTCTTAATCAGGCATTTGGGCTCCCTTTCCCCCATTATGCCCTGAAAACCTCTTGCATTTTGTAGTGCCTACAAGTCCCTGCTCTGTGGCTGCTACTGAGAAGGACCGTAAATCTAACCAGCAAAGTAGATGGTGATTTTGCTCAGAATCAATCACTTTTTATCTGTTTTTGACTGATACTCTTGCAGGAGCTCTCCATTCTGGATATTGGTATCAGATGAAAAAAGGTTGTAGTGAAAGCCAGGCAGCTGAGACACAGCATTCCTGTTGCTGCTTTAGGAATAAGTGCGAACAGGGTTGTCTGGCAAGCCTGCAGTTGCAGAATATGGGCTGTTGCAGCTAGACTGTAAATTTAGTTACAGTTTTGATATGCTGTTTCATCAGAAAGCTGATTTTCTGCTCTAAGGATGTAGTGGGAAGAACAGAGGGATTATGTGTTGAAGAGGATGCTCTGTGAGTCATGCAAACATACAGGGCTGCTGCTATCCAACAGGGTGGCCACTTCAGCAGGGATAAATGTTATCTGAACTTGAGCACACTTCCTGATAAAGTGGGCAGTCCAGCTGTTAGGTAACATTTACAATAGATAGATTTAATTAAAAAAAAAAGAAGAAAGACACTTTTTATTATTACTATTTGAGTAGGAAACCTAAGAATGACTTCAAGCCCAAAGTCTCTCAGTTTCTCAGGATATTTAACTAGAGCCATGAATCTGCACAAGCATTGTCCTCTCATACTGTCCCTAGATTCCTAGTTCATTTATTCATCAATTCAGTTAAAATACATGCAAATTTCAGTGGGCAGGAACCTTGTCTTATAGCTGCTGGAATATTGACCACATTTCTTTTTTTTAATGGCAAGAATCAAATTATTTCCCACATTTTCTATGTTCACTGCAGTATATAAGATTCTTTTTTATAAGGAACCTAAGATACCATTTCAAAATGTGCCCTCTCAGAGTTACTGCCATTCCAAATGGATACACTAAAGGAGTGGGTGTAAAAATCAAACCTTCAAAAGATGTTGTGCTCCTATGTCAAAAAAACCTGTTCTTGTTATCCACAACCTCAGCAAAGGCCCCTTGAGGACAGGGAAAGTTATTGTAAATTACACCTATATGAACTTAATGTTAGGACTCTTATTTACCGTTACTTTCATCTCCAAAGCTCCTGCATTTGATCTGTGTAATAGTAGTGGCTTCCTCCACTGTGATAGAAGGTAAGCAGAAGAGACAAGTTATGTATTGCTCCTGCTCCACTACTTTTTTGTGTGAAGAACACAACATYAAGGTTGATGTGAGGTTTCTAAATGGGAAAAACATGGATTTCTTAGCATGATATAATCAGAGCTTTGAAAGATTAGAGTCCTTCAAGTCCTTCATTGGTTGCTACAGATTTCAAGTAAAACCTTCGATAGGAAACTATCTTCATCACAAGTACAACGTTTGGTTCCCTTAAAAGGCTAGTACATATATAACAATATCATTCTCTTAATGGAGGTGTCCTCCAATAGACTAGAGGTGTACAGCCTTGAAAAGATTACAGAACTACTTCATAAACATTAGGGATATGGAGCCATGGCTGTATGAAAAACTTGGGGCTGTATACCTTAGAACAAAGAGGAAAATAATGATAATAAGTACTCATACAAGCAAATAAAGTATATGTAGAGTTTATGTTTCATCTTGCAAAAGAATGAGGGGACATTCACTAAGATTAGGAGGCAGAAAATGCAAAGTTTATAAAAGGGAAATGGTTTTCCCTCACTAAGTGTGTCATCAGACTGCCCAACTATTTGCAGCTGGAAGCTGAAAGTGAAAGACTGAGTCAGATTCAAAACCAGGTTCAATGGATAAACAAGAACACTCAGCATCACAATTCTTAAGGCTGGCAAGTAATTCTAAGAGGAATAAAAGCCTTTTTATTTCAGTGCTCAAGGAGCTCTTTAACTGTTCGGATTAAGGTGAATTACTCACAATTATGGTACCTCTGCCCACTGTGTCTTTCTAATATTTCTGCTTTAGGCAGCTGGGACTTGCTGCCAACAGAAACTGTTCTGCATTTGCTGTGAGCTTGATGGCTCTGGTAGGATTTGTGCTTCCTCTGTTCCTTCTGCCTGGCCATCTACACAGGGATAAATGATTCCTGTTCTCTCCTGCCGAGGACTGGTCTTTTCTTTCTTCCTCTTCATTTCCACTAGCAGATGAACCTCCAAGTCAATAAAAATGTTGAGGGAGTTATTTACAAACTAGTGCTGATTCCACTGCTCTTCTCAGAAAGAGTTCTTCTGTGACCAGTGTTTGGTTCTGTTAATGCGTTTTTATTCAATGAGAAGTCAGACCCTCTGGCACTTTAAAGGGATAGAAATTTCACTGGATTACCACAGTACTGAGGCCAGCGATAGACTGAATTTAAAAACTTATGTGGTCAGTGGTAAAAATTCAACATTTCTGCACCGCTGTGCTAGTTTGGATGCTACCTTACTGGTATCAAAGCATGTAGCTATAAATAGAAAGGGGAGCTTCTGAGGTGACACTGAACTTCCTCTTTTACTTCCAAAATACATAGCCCTTTCAGTTTCATTTAGCATTATTTTTATGGGATGTGTTCTTTGTATTCCACCTGCATACTCTGTGCCTTTGAGAAACCTGCTGCCACATTTTTTCTATTCGGGTCAGGTAACCACAAATTATTTCAAATCTTTGCCATTTCTTCACAGAATATCAGTTCTCTGTGTTACTCTTCTTGGTCTTCCCCCTCACAAACTCTTTACTATACTGGCCATGAGGAGTTGTATAGGATTATCTATTCATTTGTTCTTTCCTTGCATCTGTCTAGAACTATGTTTTCTTCATGACTACCAATAAAATGGATATATACCATGAGTTTCATTTTTACCTTTCTTTTCCGTATCTTTCCAAAAGGCACTGGAAAATACATAGCTTGCACCTCAGCTCAAATAATACAAATCTTAATCTTAGATTTCCTAGAAATCAGCTGTGCCTGCTCAGGCCAATGTTTATGCTAAACCTTCTCTTTGATGGAAGAAAATAAACACAGAGACGTTATCTTAAAGTGATCTGCAGCAATTCATCAAAGTAGCCTTTTCTTGAAGGCCTTAGTCATGAAAATCACAAACAGCTTCCATGCACTAAACAACACCAAATGCTAGCCCTGAAGCTCTAAGGAATCATGGAAACAGTTCTTGAGTGCATTTTCCCAGTATTGATCTGTATGAATTTTCATGCTCCCAATTTTGCATAATTCTCAGATTGAAATGAACTCAGAGCATGCAATGTGAAACTCAGCCAAGCATTCTGCTTCCCATAATTCCAGCTGAAAAACATACATTGGGCTGACTTCTCTCAAAGCAGTTTGCACAAAAGGCATGCAAGCRTTGACCAACCCCATGCTGGATTCCAGATTTGTAATATGTTTTTGGTTTCATTATAAACATTTTGCATAGCTTTGGTTTTCTATATTAAAATGTTGTATGCAATCTTCTGAAGGGTCTGAAAGGGGAAAAAGCAAAATGAACTCCAGTGTCAAAATGTCCATGACTTCCTTCCTAGTCTTCTGACCCTGAAGTCATACTGGCTCCATAGTTCAACTCAGATATTAAGGAATACTTTTGAGAAATCTGAAGATGATCTTCCAGGTGTTTAGGGAGATGTTGAATGCATGTTTCAGAACAAATGAGCTTCTAACTCCATGGGCATAATTACTTACCTCACAAGTAGTTCTGCATAGTCCTATCATTGCGGCACTGAGCCCACAGCTTCCTGAGTATTTGCGCAGAAAAGATCCAGGAACACAGTGCCTTCCTAGTGGACTGTGGTTTAAGGATATCTTTCTAGTGGACTGTGGGTTATTGATCTATTTCTTGAAAGAAACCCCGATACTGAAACCGTAGATGTAGGTTTCTACATAAAATGTAGAAAGTGCTGAATTACTCCCTAGATCACAGATTTATAACTGAGAAGTCATTAGAGAGGCTGTTTCTTTCTTACAGTTTTAGCTCAGCTGCTTAACAACTTACAGCTGTACCTATAAGTGTCCTAAGGAGCTGGGAGCTTCTTAGACTACCTTGGCTGTATCTGCTCTTTGCAACACTTAGATAAAACCACTGAAGGTGCTGGTTTTCTCCAGAGTATACTAGGAGCATTCAGACTGTCAGCTAAGGGGCCCTTCTCAGACCCATTTACCATCATCCCTATGCTTCTGAGAGCAAATCAAAGAGGACTGCTTGACCTCCTGGTGTTTTTAACTGTCTTCTTTCACTTTGCAGTCAAAAGAGTGGAGAAGAGGAAAACTACCATCTCTCAGCTATTAGTTATAAGCTTCCATGAAAAGGTAGTGATGGACTATTAATATATTTGCAGTCTCATCATAGTGAGCTTAAGATCAGGGCTTATGGATATATTATGTAGATACTCTTGCTAGTTTCATTTCTAGGAAAGGTGKTTTGATGAGTACAGATCAGCATGAAACTCACAAACAACTACTGCATGTGAATTTTGTGTCCGAGTACCCATAATTTTAAAAAAAGACTGACTGCTAATATTTGGAGAGGAAGGAGAATTACTGTTTTGGATAGTGAAGTTGATGCAGGAGGACCAAATAGGAGTGACAGATGTTATTGTGAAACACAGTCCTCACCCCCAACTGTGCACATGTGAAGCCTTGAATGCATTCAGGAGCCGCTGCCTCTCCAGAAAGATGATTTTAGCAATCCTCAGCCTGGGGGTTAGCTCACAGGTTTTGCTAGAAGGCCATTGTCTAATTCTCCGTACTGTGCTGTCTTGCTTTCTAAGTACTGATACATTATTCAGCTGTGCTTTGTTGCATTTTCCCTTCTGCAGAATGTAGATTAAACTCTTCAGTGAAGAAGAGATGCTGAGACATCTGACTGAAGTTTTTCCTGATGTTTTGCCATTGATAAGTGGTGTCACAGAAGTGTGAAGTGGGGCTAGATACGACTCTTACTCACATCTTCAGAACTGGAGAGGTGTTTAGGACTGCATGTCGCTAGCTATCTGTTAGCTCCTCAGTATTTATTCAAGACAGAGGTAATGACTCAAGGTTTTTAAAACAAACTTTAGAAGAGGAAACTGGACAAAGACAAATAAGCAAATGTATTTAAAATTCCCAGAGTGAAGGTATTAAGGGGGAAAAAACTGCTGAGAAGGAAGTCTTTCTCCCAGCTGTGCTTTCTCATGTCAGGTGAATTCACATTCTGGTTTGACTTTAAATGCTCGTAAAACATCTTTAACATAAACAGTATATTTAACAAAGACAGAAGTGGTCTCATTAGAAGTGTAGTATTTTCTCACACCTCGTCTGCTTTCAAGGAATGAACGGTAATTCTTCGCAGCAGATCTGCTGCAGACACATTCCAGCTCTCTGATGTCAGCAGCAACAACACTGAGAGCTTTGCTTTGTGTGGCAGTGCTAATATGCCAGTGCTTGTAAGACAAGGAAATAAACTTATTTCAGCAACTATGAGTTATTCCCATCTAAAGAAAAACCTCTTGTGCTTTGATATAAGGATTCTCTGAAAAAATGTTCTCATGATTCTCTTTCCAAGTGTTAGGCTAACTTGTCTTCATAGTTTTAGAGGCAGTGACACTATGCCTGTATAACTGAAAAGAATTTAGTCTAGAAGATTTAGCATTTTTTATCAATTTTCCTCTAAGAAACAACTACTTTAGTGGTTTGCACAAAATTGCAGACCAAAGCTTTGTTCTATTCTCAGACCAACTTTGCGCACACGTTAATCCTAAACATCTTCTGACTTTTCACTATTCAGTTATGTAGCCAAAGTATGGTATGTTTTAATGCTTCCCATCAGTTCTCAATTGGTTACTTCAGTCTCTCTGAGATCTGGGTTACTCTCTGAACTACTTTTGCTAAAGAATTTCCTGGCTGTTGATTGTTCTGAGCTTTCTCCAGCCATCATCCTCTCTTCTACTTACGTCAGGTTTAAACTCCTTGTTACCCTGTTCCATACTGGACCTAAATAAGCATCACCATACATGGCTGGAACTGGTAACTGAATGCTGTCGCATCCATTTTCCTCTTGGTGCTATGTTAGACCCATGAGTATTCATCCATCATCTTCCTTTGCCTACTGCTCTTTGCCACTTCTATGTTAGCTCCTACTTAAAACTTCCTAGCTTGGGGGGGGGGGGGTGGAGCGCCAGGCTCACCAGACCTTTCCAAAGGCACAGTCTTTCTCTGAAGCTCAAAAACATTACTTAAGAGTTGAGGTTTATTTTGAATTTTGCAGGTAGTTATAAGATCTGCACCTGTACTAGTCCTGAATACCATATCCTTTTTTTTCCTGCTTCTGCACTGCCTCAAGTTCAATATTTTCTTGACCCAGTCAAGAAACTTTGTAGCAAAGTTGAGATTTAGACCCAACTCCTGTATGAAACAAGCCAAATCCTAATGTTACGTGATGCACAGGCAATCACCTTTCTAAACTTTCATAGCTTAGTGGAGCTTGGTATTCCTAAATGCACCACCTTAAATAAAGCAGAATTCTTTTTTTAAAAAAAAAACTTTTTTTTTAACCAATTCAGCAAACATAACCAATCTTACATCCTGTGAATCTTGCACTGTGCTCTGCTTGCTCATTGTCTTAGCTGCTTTGAGCAAAGAATGTCCTTGCAGCTGAGTTTGGGGCAGTGTCAAGCACGCTGGCTAGCAGGCAGTAATACAGTATCAATAACTATAGCTGATCTACTTCTGTGAGCATTATGCAGCTTTGCCCCATGAACTGCCCCAAGTTTAAGACTTTCTCTTGTAACATACTGAGGCTATTGCACAAAAGGGGAACACTGGGTTTTCTGCTTAGGGAGGAAGGCCGTACATATATTCTGATATATTCAGCCAAGAACCTCTAACCACTTTCCAGAGCCCTGGGAAAGGCAACATATTTTGAAGTGAACCACACTAGAATTTGAGCAGACTCTTTGTAATTAAGACTACTCAAACATGCACAACTATTATCCTTTGTGTGAATATGATGAGAGAAAATTAAATTCAAAATATGCAGGTATCCAATAAATCTTACAGTAGCCTAATTTTTATATGAATGCTGCTTTAGGCAAGGCATGTATGACCTAAGAAGAAAAAGGTTTTGACATTTTATGAAATATTCTGCTGGTTTGCTCTCTCTTCCTAATGATTCAACATTCAGGTAGCTACTTCTACCTGTGATTTTACAGGTACACACTTTTGTATCACTAGAAAAACAAGCAGATCCTTTCTGGAATGCCTTGTGGCAGGGACATGGTGAATGTATGTAAACAACAGCAGCCTCCTACTCCACTATATTTGTCTGCCTCAAGCTGACAGTGACTGAGGACTGAATTTTAATTTCCTGCAGTTGCTGGTATCTTTGCAACTTGAGTTCACACAATTATTTTGCAAGATTTTTAATTCTGCAACTTAAAGAAAATTTCAGGTTTTGTGAGATATCCAAGTATTACTACAGAAAAACTTCTCTGCTCTACTCTGAATCCACTTATTTATATAAAGCAGTTTTGTCTGCACAGAGTTCTTCTGAAATGTTCGGAGGTATGTCCACAAACCCTCACCCTTCACACAAACTGAGCTGCTGAAGGCCCCATGTGGTAGGCCTTTCCTAGTGGATGCTGGGAAGGTTTCCCATCCTGCACAAATGTCAGTTATGTTTGTTTAATGTTAAAGAGAGGTGTTTTGTTCTAATGCAACAGCAAATATCAGGTGCAGAATATGTCAAATGCCATCTATTGCTAGATAAAAGATGAAATGGGCATAGGGTTTTGCTTAAAGGAGACTAAACAGTAATTCTGGGACCTGACATAAATGGGGAAAAAAGGAGAGACATTGTTTCTCCTGTTCCAAATACAGTAGTTTTAAGAGGAGAAAATCAATTTTAAAATATGATATTTAGCTCTTTTGTCATTTTTTTTCATTTTTGCCATCAAATGTGTGAAGAATATATATTGTTTGGTTATCTTTTGCTCTTTCATTTTCTTCTCTATCTCCTTCAAACTCTAGTGATTCAGCATTTCCAGTTCCCTTAAATTTACACTGTGACAAAACTATGCAGCTTTCTTCTTTTCTTTCACTATTTTCCTATTTTCCGTAAACTGGAGATGATTCAAAGAATTAGAACAAAAGGAGGAAAAAAAAAAACTGAAAACAATCCTGGCTCAATTAATTCTGTTACACTTGGCATTTAAAGAGATAAGTGAAAAAGGAAGTGAGAGAACAAATAAATCTCTCAAAATCTGAGAGAAAATGAAATTGAGACAGGATCAATATTTAACATTTCAATCAGTTCGAGTCTCAACACAAGTAGACCCAAGCCAATAACAACCTCAACCCATGGGCTTCAGCCTGCAGACCCTACCTGCCCAAGCCATGCTTTTCTGAAGCAGGCATATCCCAGCAGATTAATATATTATTTAATCCTTCAGACAACCATGTCCTCCAAAGAAAAGAGACCAGAGAGTAGTTTCAGATTGAAGTGGGCATACACTTTGTCTCGGGCACCACAGAATATCTCTTTCTTTTTTTTTTTTTTTTAGAAAGAATACAGAGAAGAAAAGCAATGAGTCTGCTAGGGTTGGCTTTAGCCCACTTGAACCCAAATTAGAAGAAATGCCTGTGTGTGCTGAATGTTTCTTTTGCAGGAACTGTTTCTTTATCTCTGTTAGGATGTGCAGCCTCGCAGCAGAGGAAAGAGTTAAGCTCAGACATGGGGTGTTGCTACTTCGGCACAGGCAAGAAAGGGGATATCTGGGTCAGGAGGCAATGGGGATCCCTACCTTGGGATCACCCCCACCTCAATCACAGGAGGGGAGGAGTGAGAAGAGTTGGAAGTGTCAAAAAGAGAAGGAGAGAGGCTGTGGGGTTGGAAAGGTATCTGAGGAGTGGCTGCCCTCCCTGAGGAGCGGCTGACCTGAATTTGTAAGATGCTGAGCCCTAGGTTTTTGGAGCCTGAAAATGAGTTTCTTGTACCTGCAAAACCCAAATAAAACCAACCTACCACTGCAGGAGCTGACTTGCCTCTATTTTATTGCTGGATTCCTGCTTAGAAAAAGGCCTCACCTGCAAATGCTGAAGGTGCCCCAGAGAGACCACAGAGAGAGGCTGGGACTCTGTGTTGCCCAGATCCAGTCTGCGAGTACAAAAGAGCCCCAAATTTACCCTGCTGTAGGGCTAAGCCAGGACAGTCCCTCACTATCTGAGAGGATGACTCCATAACACCTGAAAAGCAGCCCAGCTTCAGGCAACAATATCATTAGGACACAAAGATCAGTGACAATTTGAAGATGGCATTTTATTTCAGCTGTCACATTTGTCCTGCTTTCTGTCACTCCAGTCCCTACTGGCCAGGCTTAGAAAAGACACTTTGCCGGTTCTGACAAAATTGACGACATTCCTGTGGAAAGCAGGTTGGTTGAAAGAAGCACTATCTAGTCCAAGAAGTAAACAGGAAAGTATTATTAAGAGAAAAATAATCTTTAAGAGAAACAGATTTTATGATTAGCAGCTCTATTTTACCACAGGCAGAATTCCTGTGATGATATATGGAAACCCTCTGGAACCCTCAATTTTTACTAGATAATCCATCCTGAATGTTAAAATACTGCTTTATCCCCTGCACATCACCTTTTGAACTATTCAGGCATTTTGCTAATTGACCTGAAAAATAGCTCTGGCCAAGATTGTCTGAGGTGCATGGCTGCCTGACTCTCAACAGTAAAATAAAAATTGGAGTTAACTTTAGAAGTCTTGGAAGATTTAGCATCAAAAACCAAAACTGAGAATCAATACCTCTGTACTGTGAATATGATATTACTCTTAAATGTGATATTGCACATTGTATTGTGGATTTGCTTGGTCATGTAATTACCATTTCTTCATAGTGCTTTCAATGCATGTGTCAAAGGAAAAACTAGACATTTTAAATAGCATTAATTGTTCTTGACTACAAAAGTCTTTTATTTTTAATTCAAGGAAAAAGTATCTTTGCTCCCCAACGCACCGTTCAGGAGTGAGACTCTTACAGTGCAGAGAATCAAACAGCTGTAGCCTTTAAGGAACTTTTACTCCTTGATATTTCTTGAAACAGCTCTCTAAGTTTTCTCTAACAGAAGTGGAAAGTGATGAAGCTTCATTTTTGCATAGCTTGAATCAACACAAAATAATTCACAGGAGAAAGGCTGTTAAACGGCAGTCAATGTTTATGAAGGCAATTATGCTATTAATAGAGGTACATCAAACTCCTGATATCTTTCAGGGAGAGACAAGATGTTGCATTCCTTTCTCTGCTAGAAGGATGGGAATAAAATATTGAGAGTTAATTTTATTAGTTAAAGCTAGGGAGTAAAATTAAAGTACATTACCCTGTCCAGTGTATAGTTCTAGTCAGTATATGCACTGGTGAAGTTATTTCCACTTTTAGCACAACTGTGAGCCCCATCTGGGCCAGCCACTCTACAGATACAGTAGAGTTTGTCTCCCTGTCTCAAAGAGTTTGAGAAAGAAAAGACAGTAAGAGAAAAAATGACAGTAACCCAGATAACCCTTACTTTTTTGGTTCACAATTAAGGTACAGAAGGAGTAATCAGTAGTGCTCAAATCTGCATCCAGTTTTGAGAAATCCGAACCATAACAAAACTAACAGAATTGCCACTGATCTTCTTTACTTTCCTTCTTTTTCCCTCTTCAGTATATATCTTCCAGAAGGCACACAAATAAATCAGAATGACGTGATGACACCACAGCGCATGGAGCCCTACTGAGGGTGTCTGTCCATCAGAATGGGTCATGGCTCAACAGGACTGATCAGGCAGTGAGACAGATGCCATATAGGGTGAGTCAGGAGCACTTGGCCATACAACATCCATTTTTCTGCAACCTATTACTTCCATCTGTTTTTTATCTTGCAGATGATATAAACAAAACATAGCATGAAAAATGTGGGTGGGATAGTGCAATTGCTAAACCTTTGTCATATTTAGACTTCTAGAATTCATATCTTTGCCTGCAGCATTTTGGATGGCTGCTTTGTAAACTCCTGTCAAAACACTTCTTACAGTTCTGCTTCCTGTTGTTGTTGTTGTTGTTGTTGTTGTTGTTGTCGTTGTTTTTCGTATGAACTCACTGGAATAATAGACTGCTACTACACAGAGAAGCAAAGCAGTAAGCATGAGAAAGTCCAGGGTGTCATGCATGCAGTAGAATACAAGTGCAGATGGTTAGGACCTGATGTGAAGAGGCTTCATAAAGGTGCCAGTTGTTATTTGTTTTTCCAATGGTTGGGGACATATTAGTCTTCTAGTTGGTCTTCCACATATATCAGCTGCAACATCCCAGAATTGCTTGAGTACATTGATTTTAGGCCTTGACACAGCCCTTGCCTTCCTACTCTACCAGCTAAGAAGGTGGTCTAGACTGCATATCAAAGTCAACATAATCACATCAACTCTTCCCTTCCCCTCCCTTGGGAAATGCCAAGCTTTCATGGTGCAAAAAGAGACAGACAGTGAATTAAGAATCTCCTTCTGGAAGAGATATACATGGTTTAGAACTAAATGTGGAGCAGAACAGGGAGAAACTATTCTTTTAACACAAAAACACTGCCTCATGGTCATTCATTTGAATCCAACTGGAGTCTGTGATGACTTGAAACATCGTTCTGATAACTGACAGCTGCCTCGTGAAAAATCAAGAATGTTCCTAATGACCTAGTGTCAGCAGAATCCACAGCTTTCCTTGAAAAATACCTTTCGTAAGTACCTTCAAAAAAACAAAACAAAAAAGTATCAAAAAAACAAACAACCCCGAGGAATGAAACAATGGGGCAAACAGGGCAAAATGACTTCATGATCTAGGTCATGAAGTTCTGATCCAGACTTGAATCTCCAATAGAGTGGGGTGTTCAAATCAGTGATTTTTGGTTCCAGAGATGCTATTATATRTAACAATTTTGACAAATTGTACCTTAAACCATTGATAATACTTACGTGATAAGAGCTTGAGGTATTACCTTTTGAAAGTAAATTAAATATTTCATTTGATTTGGATGGGCTTTGTATTAGGCTCCAAAAAACCATGGGACACGAGGGTCATCATCAACTTACATTTTACTGTAAGCTTTTTTTTTTTTTCAGGTTTGAACTAGTTCTTGGGCATATTGTGATATGAAAGACAAAGTATTATTCCGCATTACTGATTCTGTTGAACTCTTTAATGTAAACTGAGCAAGTACAACCCAAAGAGAAAAGACTTTAGAAGACTTTAGAAGTTCAAAATATGTAGAGGGATTTAAAACTTCTATACACCCCATCAAATGCTAAATCAAATGGAATAACTTTAAATATACATACTTCGCAATCCTCAGCAGCTTTCTGATCTCTTTCAGGATAAAGCCATAAAACAAACAAAAGTTGTTTTCTCATCAGAGACACTTTCTAGTTTGAAGAGTTTCAACTTTCTGAAGATTTTTTCAAGTACCTGTCTCCATTCCCCTGTAGTTATTTATACCTTGAAGGTAAAAAACTGCTTTTTAAAAGTTTCGGAGTAAACGCCAAAATATCAGAGGACTGCAAATTATAGTAAAATCCTATAGGATTAGAAAATTGGACAAAAATATGTTTGTATTCCTTTTCCATTCTTTAATTTATATATGCAGAAAACAATTAATACATATATTTATACTCTCTAGATGTTTATATTTTGTATGTAGTACTTCTGTATTAAAAAAAAATCCATATTTTCCTTCTACCTCATGACAACCTATCATTAGAGCTTGTTCTGTAAAACCTACTCATTCCTCTGTTATCTCAGTCTATCACTTCTTATATCCCCTATCCACTTATCATACCATGTCAGAAACTGAACATCTTTGGGGACTATTTTTCTATTTCATTTCTGTCTAGCTCGGGTATAGTATGGCTCTCCCCTCAAGTGAGGACGTAGCTGCTACTGGCTAGCAATCAATATTAGTAATGACGATTTTGTTAATAGCAGCGGAATAAATAGCTCATACAGATACGTGTTTGGATGTGTTACGGACAGGTCACTGGTATCCCTATGTGCTCCAGAAGTACTGCCCTGTGGAAAGCTCTGGCTATAATAGCTAAAAAAAAAAAAAAAAAGATAATTTTCGTGATTGAAGTGGGATGTTTTGATGACTGGACACTTTGTTCTTGGTGATCTTTCCCCCAGACAGTGTTGCTTTCTTGACCTGCTGCTGCAGAGGGGCAATGCCAGGACCCCTCTGCTGCCCAGCAGCAGTCACCTGGGGGTTCACGCACTTATCCCCCCTTCGGTGGCCCTGCCACCTCCCTATTCCTTTTTGCTTTGATCTTTTCTCAGACTTTCAGGGCTTCAGTTTGTGCTGAAATCTATTACAATCCCCTGCCTTTGGTACACATACGGGTAGTGACCAGCAAGGCTGCAAGTCTGTGGCAGGGCTAAGAACAGAACGTAACATCTCCAGATGAGCTGTCCTTTCCTCCACCACAAGAACATCTTAATACTGTAAGAAGTATATATCAGTTTAAAGCAATCTATGTTTACCTAAGTGATATTTATAATACATGTTTTCTCTTATATTTTTCCTGTCTCCAGTGTTTTATTTGCAGATTTTAATGAGTTTCAAGACTGTGAATATAAAGGTTATATAAATATGGGACTCAGCCCTGACTACAGAATCATGATCAGCAGCTTTGTAATATCCCACCCCAAATATTGAAATAATTTGGAGTTAACACGGTGTATCCCACCAACRTTTGGCTGTACAGCTGATGAAACCTGGAGTCTTTCCCACTCTGTGGGAGGTTTTGCTCTTTTGAAGGTCATTTCCATTCATATATCACCTGTGTTAAAATACAAATGGCTTAAATATAATACAAGCAGGGAATATTCTGTGATAGAAGAAGAAAAGCTGTTTCAGCTAGCATGCAGCAGCAGTACTGTAAAACCAAAATGAAAGATTTCAACAGCTATGTCTTGCTACAGAATGTCAGCATCATGCCATGACACTATTGCTGACATGTCTTTAAGTAATAATGAAATAATGTTGGCTGAAAAAGTCCATGAGATTGTAAACTAATAGCAAATTCAAAATTCCAGAAATAAATTTTCTAATTTTGAAAAAGGTACTTTGGGATTTTCATTGATGCTAATTGAGTTTCATGAAAAAAAATGTTTCATCAAAGTAGCTTTTTCTCAGGAAAAAAGCCCTCAACTTTTAAAACTAACGTATAAGTTACCTGAAGGAAAAAAATAAGCATTAAGCAATAGAAAATGCCATCTGCAATCTATTCACAAGTTGTCCCTCTCAACTTCATTCATCTTGTCATTACCAAACATCTCCATCTTCACCCAGGGTGGCCTTAACCATGACCATGTGTATTGATTTGATCTACTTTGGGTATGCAAACATTATTCTTTCTTTTTTTTTTCTTTTTTAATGAAATTTGGTACAAAATCAAAACCCTTTTTTACTCACATGTTCAAAATGTTGCAAATAAGTTTTTCTCCAAAGTGTCCAAATGGACATTTTTTTTTTAATGCATTGGTTGCATTGTTTTATAGGTCTTTTTTGCTTTAGTCAGCATTGTTGAACTGGTGCAAGGAACTTTTAATAAAACCTTATTCATAGACTTTTTTTTTCATTTACCAGAAAACAAATTATTGAAATATTTCATATCATATGAAATAAAATATATCATTAACTATTTTAAGAGTGTTGTGGTCACATATTATATATATATGAAGGGCAAAACTGTTATGAAAAATTAGAGGTTTTAGAAATACTGAGAAAGCTCTGTATCTTTGGAAAATTAATAAGCTTTCTGGCCCTTTCCAGTTCTGGAAAACACAAAATAAAGAAGCAAAAAAAAGACCCTAGTTCTGTGATCCTGATATTTCAAAAGATGGTTACTTGTGATATTTCCACAATACGTGAATGAAAATCGGCATCTGTAGGGAATATCACTGTTTAAATAGAGAAAATTAAACATGTATGAGAAAAGCTGACAGTCTTATAAAATGGACAATTTTTAAAGTTCAATATACCAATATTACAGAGAAATTAAATCATCCACCAAATTGTATTTATTGTGTTAAGTATGTAGATAAATTGCATATGGAAATATAAGAGAGAGAGGCATTAAATCAGGTTTTGATGTAACTGCAATTACCAGTTTGCCATATTAAAGCCAATACAGTATATGAGAGAAGGATAAGATGCTAATACTTGGCTTGTATGAGTCACTTTGCATTCATTAAATAAATTGGAAATACTAAACTGTTTTACGCTGCATATATGTTGTATATAAAATGCATGTCTAAAAATGTATTTGGCTTTGTAATGATGCATGGCCACACAAACAAGCAAACATTAAAGTTATTGTCCACTGCCTAACCCCACAGAGGAGACCTGTGGAAGAGGACCAAGGCGCTGCTCTGAGGAGTAGCAGTGATAGTCCTCCAGCCATGAGAGCCAGAAGAGTAACACAGGGGAGATTTCGAGTGAGAAATAGTGGGGGTTTATTATCACTGTTATTATTAAGATGAGTTTGATATTACTGGTTAAAAAGGCAAGTCTTTTGCCTACACTTCCATTTTCGGACCTGAAACAGAAGCAGCAAACTTCAAACTAAAAAGCACATTAAATTTAAGCTGTGCTGTCATTAGTTGTTGGATGTATCTCAGCTAGGCTCTATTCGTGGGTGTTCCTTATACAAGCAGAGTAAAGGAGATATGGGAACATAAACTTCTCTCACAGAATAGAATGTTGTCTACTGCAGATGTATCTCATTAGTTACAGGTACCAATAGCTCAGATTAATTAAGTAGGATTAAAAATATGAAATCAATCTTTTGCCCAAACCTCAAAACAAACCAGAACAGTGGTCATATTAGACTAAATCCACTGACTGTGATTAACACAAGTTGACTTCTGGACCCTGGGTAGGTTTTTTTTGAGACTTGGAAAAAAATACAGACTACATTTGACGTGCGTTTGTAAGAGCACATTCAATACACATTGAAATGTGTATTCTATGAATTTCAGTAACTTGCACCAAACTTCTGACTAACAATCCCTAAAATCATACAGTTAATCTCTCTGTTCTCTTGTACCTCACATTATTATTTATGTGTATATAACATGAACACAATATTGTTACAAATAACTACTAAATCAAGATGGTCTCTAATTTGTACATTTATATGTGCGTGTGTACAAAGATCCCTTAGAATATGTTTCCTTAAAAAAAAAAAAAGTATGAGTGATAATGTGGCCAAATCTAAGCAAGTTTGGAGTCAAGATGTGTGAAATGTCAGTGAATGGGTGCTGAGTTGTTAACCCAGCAGTGGACTCTTTGGGTCTGGATGGCTGCTAACAGCAAAACGATATGGTTGTGAAGGCTTCTTCTGCCAGAAGTACTGCAGAGCTATGGAAAGAGGAGCAAGCGAATTAACAGTGGGGTGGATTTGGCAAGGCGTTCCAGCACAGGTAAGAAAAATTTAGTGTCAGCCACTTACACTTTTAAGCTGACAGTTAGCATAAGATTATTTAGCTGAATTTGAAATACCTAATTTAAGCTAGTCAACTAGCCTCTCCCTATCACCAGGGGAGAGAGAAAGAGGCATTTTGTGAGGACCCTATGCAGTTTAAACATAAGATAGGCTAGATCATCCCTGGCAAGGTGTCCACCTCTCCCTTTTATTGTAGATGAGTGCAGGAAACTGGCTTTGACTAGGTGCCTGTCTTTGGTCAATGAAAGTTGGATGAGTTGAATCCCGTCATTACTCAGGTTGGTCATTTACTCCCTGTTACGTGCCCTAGGGACACGAGAATGGTATAGCTGTCTCAAAAGAGTATTATCTGAGGAACAGAAAAATGGTTAGTGTGTTTTCAAAATAAAACATTTTGCTAATCTGCGCTAACTTTTTTTTCTTTTCTGAAAATCTGGAGACTATTACTTCCAAAATTCAGTTCTGTTCAGTCCTGTAGAGGGGTTCTCTTAAATAAAAGAAAATTATTTTTAAATAATATGGAATTTTGTTTGGAAAGCATTTTTAATTTGAGAGGTTCTTCCGACATTCTGTGTCTGAGGAAAATGAAGAGGACCAAATCCTACAGTACTTGAACTGATGCAGGCAAAATTCCCATTGAATTCAGCCAGGACAGAGGACAGACTGTGGGATCTGGATGAAAGTAACATTCATTCAAGCAGCTGTTGCTGATGAAAGTATTTGCCAACACTTTCCCAGTGGCTTGATCTATTTGTTTTTGTATACTGCAAATCCTAACCATCGCAATGAGAAACTTGCTGAGCAAACAAAAGCAGTGGGATGTCAGCCACCTCACACGCAGGTACAAAGAGACTACTGCAGGAGTGTTTGCTAGTCATCTAAACAGCACTTATTTCAATGCAAGTAACAGTACTTTAGAAAGATGACCCTAATTTCTCTTTGCAGAAACTTTTGACTCCCTTACAAATATGATGGTCATCTTTTTTCTGAAGAGGTTTATGCTTGATCCAGTAAAACTTAAAAGGCTGTGTTACACTCATCAGTTCTGTTCTTTAAATCTCTCTGCTTTATTTGACCATCCCCTTTTCCATGAAATTTCTTTATTCATGAATTCCTATGACTTTGGTTTCATTCTGAGGAGTAACACAACTGAAAAAGGAGCCATAAACTATGAAGTTATTAATAACTAAGCAGACTTTTTCAGACTGAAAAAATACTGTCCTGTTTATGAAGTGAAAGGATATGTAATTTTTCAAACCATTACCAGAAGGTAACCATTTTCATTAAGCTAAATTCACAGGCAGAAGATGCAAAGGGTACAAACACACTAAAATAAAAATCTGCAAAACTGTTCACATATCCCAAAAGAGTGAGTCACCCCTCAAGCTTAGACTTTCATCTACGCTCTCATATAAAAGGACATGCAGATATTGAAGTGAATATGGTATCAATTGATTTCGGACCTCATGAACTGGTGTCAGAGCTGAAAAATGCTCTGTGATATATATCAAACAATTATTCACAGATTTCAGTGAGTTTTATAAAAGAAAGCAATTTATGAAGTTTCTGTGTAATGCAGCTTTTTAATGCATCCAAGTACAAGATTTCTTCATGCTGTCAGTTACATGCCCAAATCATTTGGATTCCATACAGATTAGAAACAATTTAGAGTATTTCTGTCCTTTTTGGACTGAGTTTAAATAGTTGAATAGCCTGTGTATATAGAATTAGTGCTACCAAATCATGACATCTTTCCTGAAAGCAATGTGACAGTGCAGTGCTTTTAAAAATAGTGTCATTCTCACAAGATGAACATTTATGGTGCTGTAATATCATTCTTTTTTGTATACTGAAGCTCTGTGAATTTTGGAAGTTTCACATCCCCAGAGTTCAATATATTTTCTGGATTTTTTTTGTTTCATTTAGTGGGTTCACACACCCACTGAGTTTAGCCTGGAGTTTCTGGGTTCATACAAACTCAAAAACTCAAAGCAATACTCAGCCATAATCATGAGTTTTGCATGGTTTGGAACAAATCAGAAAACTTTCTGAGGAACTTGGAGAGAGAATTAACTTGACAGTTGGTCTATACTTTGTAAATTCAGCCTGAGTTCATTTCAAGGGTTGGCAAAACTTGAAAAATCTTTTTGTTAAATCTGGGACAAATTGAGGATTATAAAGACGACTCAAAACATAGCTGTCTCAAAAAAGACTAGTAATCTCTCCTCTGTTTCCTTTGTCCCACAAAAAGCCTCTCACCAATTGCTATAGAAAGATGTGAATTTCACATGGCTCTGAACTTCATAAAAAAAAATGTACACAACTCCAGTTCAGATGAAAAAGGCTTAATTATTCTTATGCTTTTTACAGTTTAACTGTCACATGTGCCCTATATTCAGCTTAAATATTTCTAATTTATACTTACTTACATTAAAGGACATTTAGGCCTATAATTCAATGTCAATCAAAATATATAAAATCTCTCTCAAACAAGTGGCTCTTTAATATTTTCATGACTGAAGGCACCTACCTACATTTGACCCCATTCAAGCCATTTTACATTTAAGTCCAGCTCTCCAAATAATTACCCTAAGTTAAAAAAAATGAAAGAGAAATGTCCAGTCTTTCATTATTTACATACTTAATGTTGTTTGATTCAGAAACCACAATATAAATATTTTCTTTTAAAAAATCTGTAAGTATCAAGACATATATAAATATTCTACAAACCGATCAGTGTGCTCTCACCAAAAACAGATGCCTTGAAAACACTTGGCCTGTTTTTAAGGAAAACACTTAAATCATTTTTTGAGGTCTAGCCATTCATACATTCAAAAAGCAAGTGCTTTCAAACAAAATACTTGAAAAAATGTATATATGTATATATTTTTTTCTCTCTCTCTATATATATACACACACATATAAAATAGATAGTCTTTGCTTAATAGTTAGAAAATCCACTGTGGTGCAGGTGTATGGGGCTTTCCAAAAACATCTTGGGAAGGAGATGAATTTATCCAAATGACCCCTTTTATACCAAAGTTTATTCTGCTGTTTGCAGTGTCACAGAAACACAGAAAACGCCTTCAAGTTCACAGCTCCTTCCAAGAAACAAAATATCCCCAAACCCACAGGTCTGGACGTGCCCACCGTCTGAGCACCCTCGCATCACAGGAGGAATGTGATCCCAGGACACTGACAGCAGCGCAYCCCTTCAGCATGGGACACCACGCTCGGGCTGCCTGGCCCGGGCTCATCGCCACTCCGGGCCACTGGGCAGAGAGGTCAGCCCAAATTGCGGCAGCTCACCCCCAATTTGGGGGAGAATGTGCGTGGCCTGAAGCTAGACTGGCAGCACTTGGCCAGTATAGCAGGTGCCAGAAAGAAAAAATACGTACAAATAAGCTTCTGTTTGGTAATTGTTTATCTGGGTCAGCTGCTTGCAGAGGAGTACAGACTTGAACTTGGCACCTGTCAGTAGAGCAGTGTGAATCTGTTGCATGCAGCTTTGCTTTTCACTGAGATAAAATTTAGTTCCAGTATTCCAGTAATTTAAGCATATGAGTTGTTTTCTTCCTTTGGCTTAGCTTCCCTTAGTTTCCTTAGTTTTCCATGCTTTGGGRCTTCTTGCTGATCCACCCTGGAATGTATTCTTTTATTTTTATTGTCTATTTGCTCTGTTTGTTTTCGATGCAGTCATTTCAGGTTTCTTGTCTCTAAGCTACAGTATAACTAACAGCGCCTTACCCAGAGACACTCAGTGTCTGAGTTAGGAAATGAGGAAAAAATCACGACTAAGTAATTATGAACAGATGAAGTAGGATCCACTCCCCCTTATTTTGGCTGTTTAAAATTTAGGTATCTGGTCTAAATCAGTCCATCTAAGCTCCTTCTCTCATCAGAGGAGATAGGCAGCCTTCTCGAAATAATAGTTTATTTCACTGTAAGTCAGACATCTAAAATAAATGGAATGAACTGTCCTCCTAAGATGCTTCTGTTCCCCCCTCATTTCTGTAGGAAGCCTAAATGAGTAGACAGAACCAGGTGCCCCTTTAGGTGAAATGAAGCCCACCGTGATGTATGCATCTAACATGAACCTAGCAAGCTCAAAACTATCTCACTAAATGGTTTCTTAATGGCTCTGCCTGGGACAAATACACTTAGCTGGCCAACAGCAAGCTGGCCTCCACTACACAGAGATTTTCAACATACTTTTAGTTACACATCTCCTCAGCTATTGTGAAATATATGCCTATACAACATAGTAATTATAAATGGCTTTCATGCACAAATACAAATGTGTAAAGAAAAGATGTTAAAAACAAAGACAAATGAATACATGATGAAATGATTAGAAACAGATCATGCTATAATGCTGTTTGGAAGGAGCATTTTTCACTTGGTTCTATTGATGCACTGAGGCCTGCAAAATTCTTAAATATGGAAGAAGCTTTCTAACACATACTATGTTGAAGGAAAAAAAACCCTCCAAAACTATTCTCCCACTGCTGTTTCAGCTGAATACAGTGTCCTTTTTCATTACTTCTCCTAAATTAAATGAAACTATAAAGCATAAACAATATATTTTACATACAAACATAATATATCTGCAGAATTATTTTTACTTTAGAAGGCAATGTGCCAGTACTTTCAGTATAAGACTCATAATGTTTTTTCATATAGTTTTGCTGGCAGCTGTTGTTTTAGACATGTACCAACATTTAACCACATTAAGTTGAAATAGTCTGTGGCCCAAATGCTCTAAAATCAATGGAGATTATACTTTGGCCCCTTTATTCTTCAAGCTCCTTTGATATTCTGGAGGATAGTTCACTCTTTGGGCCTCTTCCTCTTGAAATTAAAATTGCATTTTCCTATTTCTGTCTCCAGCATGATAGTTAGTCCTGGATTCCCTTTTGTTAGCACTCAGTGATATGTCAGGCAGGACCCTCTGCAAGTGGTTTTGTCTACAGCTGAGTTTTACCCACTGTATTTTATAAGTCTTTGATTCCCAAACATTACACAATAACATACATTCAATTCCAGCTTTTGAGTAGAAGTCAAACATGAGAGTTTTCTGGTCAAAAACTGGTGGGATGGTTTCCTGGCAACTTAATGCCATTTGGCTTTGTAGTTAAAGTTCATAATATTAAAAAGAATCTTCAGCAATCTTAATTACGTTCCTAGCAAGGAAAGAAAACAATCTTAAATACTTGAGTTAAATCCTGGAAATGGACGGTTCTAGCAATATGCTATATAATCTCCTAAAAGTGGGTGAGCGGTGGAACAGAAGAGTGTAAGGAATATTATCATTTATTTGGACATGGTTCTATACTAGAATTTGTGGTGTGATACATGAAGAGCCCAAACCACATGGCATGCACAGTCAGTTGTAGAGAACTTTCCACTTCTTCATGCTCTGAGACTAATAGCAGGCTGAATTCTCACGGGTTTCAAGAGGAAGTGACAGCTGACCACGGTTTTGGCTCATGAAGAGATCAGCTCTGTTTTTACATCAGGGACCATTCTTTTCTACAGGGCAAGTAAACATTTTCACAGGAACTGGACACAAAAGCATCTGGGCCATCACTCAAAACTAAATTACCTCTTCAGTAGGATGTGGACAGAAGAGATTATTTTCTTCATTGCTAATATTATGGTATATTCTTGTAGAACTGAAAGAATCTCATTGCACTGGAGAAGACCATCCTTGAAAGAACTTACAATCTAAGTGGCAAGAGAGACTAAAGAYAGAAAAAACTGTGTCCACTTCTCAGTGTCAGCTGCAAACAATACCAGAAATGACGTCCGGTCAAGAGTAAATCATTTTATATCATGCATATCATCAAGTTATATGTCATTCTCTTCAGAAAAGTTTGGAAAAAAACCATCTTCCTTGCTGGCCTCAAGTGGCCTTTGATGGCTTCCTCCACCATTCCCCCAAAAGGATCTTACTATAATAAGAAATTTGAGATGAACCAGCAATAACATGAGTGTTAAGGGTCTTCTTTAAGTGYTTTGTTAATGTCAGTCAATTTAAAACAGTATATGTTTGAAAATTATGCAGATGAATGACAATACTGAAACCTAAGACAGATACAACTAATAAGCAATTAGCTAAATCGATTTTAAAATGTTAACTCAATGTTTGTATCAGCATTTTTTACTGTCTGGATCTTCTTGCTTAGGAGTTTTTCACTTCTTTTGGCCAGTCTAGTAACTGAGAATCTTCTATATAATATCAGTAGCAGTAGTGATAATTCTAATGGTTTGACATTTATATTTACAGACTAAGTCATGGTCAGGAGATATACTTTAGTGCATCTTGCTAAATGCTGGGAACTCATTTAACAAATGATAGCAAAGAAAGTTATCAAATATGAAATTTGTATTTATTTTCTTACAGACTGCATTGCTTCTTAAGGACCAAATCCTACAATCTTTACCTGGACAAATTAAAAAAATAAGTTAGAGGTGATTTTGGGCCTGGATCTCCAACAGGAAGAAAAAAGAACTTTATCCAAGACTTGTAAAGTGTATTATTAAACCATAAAGACATTGAAAAACACAATACTTCTATTTTCCTTTTAACCTAATTTCTTATAGTAAAAACATATTTTATGGCTATGTACATATATATGTTCTTCAGTCTTAATACCTTTTAAACTTATGAATAGCTTAAGAGGTTTTAAACACATTTGCTGATTTTAGACATTTTTAGGAGAACACATTACCTGGAGGGTAATGCAATCCTATAAATTCAATGAACTTATCTTGTTTACCAGACTTATTGTCTTGGTAAACATACCAATAGTTATTAATTTATCAGAGAGCTGTAGAAGATAGACAGTCATAATTAATTATAGTGATCACCAGAATGGTATATAGGTGTCGAATGACTTGACCACTGCCAGAACTACTGGATTCAGTTTTTGCCATGTTTGGGATAGTTGAAGGGGAAGGTGTGGCTTTTAAACAGTCACTTCTTTGATCCTGGGGTCCTGAATTTACTGAGATCTTGCTCAGCCCTCAGCATTGGCCCTTGAATCTCTTGCTGGTTGCTCAAACAGTGCAAGGCTGCTTAAGCAGATGGTCCCAATCTCAGCAATGTGGAGAGACGTCAGCCCAGACCAAGTGGCTCTGCAGGCTGGATGTGTTTGTAGCTGTGAGTATGATTGTTTTATCCTATGTGTAAGGAAATTTTGCCTCTCCTATTTTTTTCCTCTAGGATATTTCTTCTGCTGGGAGCACAGAAGAGAGCATAGAGCTACAGTGCCACCTGGTCTCAGTAACTGAGGTCAAATTTGCCGGCTTTATAGCTGCTGGGAATCATCAGATACAAGCCAGGTCCTCAAAACACTGGGCAGAATGTCCTCTTCTTATACTACACAGTTTACACAATTTTCCTCCCTTCTTGTTTGTGTGATTCAGACTCAGTTGCTGTGCTTACCAGCTGCCTTTATGGGTGGCATATTCACGAATTCTGTGGGAAACAATCCCATGCAAGCAGAAGAAAGACAAGATGACCTTATACTTTTAGGTTTTTCTCTTCTTGTATTGCTAGCTGACATCATTTGTGGTATGACTCTTTGAATTCCAGACTCTCTATATACGAAAGATAAATGACTGTACAAAATGTTTAGTGGACAAAACACAAAAGCTAACTTTAGCTGAAGTCTGTCTCCTTAGACTCCCTCCACAGAGAGAGAAGGGCTCCTTTGGGGGGGGGGGGGTTGAAGCAGACAGGTGGCCTGGAAGTGTCTCTCGCCTCAGAAAATGAATCTAGGGAAGCAAGGTTCCCAGGTCTAACAGTAGGTTTCATGTATACTATCCCTTAAAGGTCATTTTAAGTTCTTTTGAGACACAGGAATATCTTAGCCCAAGGAAAACCAGGGACATCTGGCCTTCAAAAAGCTGCTGGTTGAAGGACTCTGGGTGTATGCAGGCAGCATGGCCAGAAGTTAGAGAGCTAGAGGCTCTCTGGTAGGTGAATGCTGGATATCCCATGAAATTTCCCTGATCAGCATGCAGGAAACATATTCATCATAGAGATCTCAAAAAGAGATATATATTTTTTTAATTTATGATCCCACTTAGATTTTTCCTTCCTTGAAAGAAGTAAGGACTGAAACATGCTAATGTAGAGAAGAGACCGGTTAAATGGAGCATCTGGAAGAGTGGGTGTAAAAGGTTGTAATCCGGAAATTGAGAGGCCCATTCTGATATTTCAACCCCATTGCTGGGCATAAGGAACTTCTACACAACACTGTGAGAGGTAAAGAATTGTAGTCAGCCCTAGTCCCATAGGGAATTTACTGTTTCAGACAAGGAGTGTCAGATACTATACAGGCTGGCCAATGTGGAGCCAGAGAACCTCAACAGTTATGACTTTCTATAAAAGGTAATAGAGTTCAACCAAATGTTTTCTCCAGCTGATGCACACAGAGAACTTGCAGCACCATATATAAGTCTCGTTAGCATAAAATGAGACACAGGGCAGTACTGTTCTTTTCATCTGTGATTATTACATGATCCTGTGTAAGGTAGGTGTATCATTGCCCCAGCAAGGGTGAAGCCACAGATACTCAGAGGCACATAGCTTGGTGTTTCTCTCATGCACACATGTGCAAATTGGGTGTCAAAATATTAAAGCCAAAGGAGTAACATATATATAAAATTCTCCTTCTCCCCTAGTGGGAGGATAATCAAGCCTTGGATACGTGCTCCAATTTGAATGTGGATCTGAAACTGATGTAAACTAATTCACAGAGCTGCATCTGTATATGTAGTTATCTAAGCATGTTTACCATGTGCAGCTCTGTGTCGTCTGGATTTTAAAGCTCAGGAGAAATAAGCTGTGTTAAGAGATCGCCATTCTCTCCTCCTTTCATTTGGGGGAGAAGTGCTGGTGGAACAGGATGACTCCTGGCAGCTTAGCACATCTGAACCTCTTCAGGGCTGGAAACAACAAAAGTAGAAGTCCGCACTGCAATAAAAAAAGATATTGCTTTTCTAGGGACTAGTTTTTGCTTTGGAGGAAAATGTACTTCCTTTCTTCCTTTTATCTAAATCCATCTCTAGCACAAATCAGAGTAAAGGAAGCATAAAAATGTATTTTATTATCTGCATGTCTTTAGTCTTACATTCTGAATGTATTTCGCTGTACTGTGGCTTGCTTGAACAACTACTCTTCACTGTAAACACTTTCAATTGTTTATACAACCTAAATGTCAGCCAGCGCTAAATGCATTTGCAACAAGAAATTTACCAAATCAAAATAACAGCAGATGTATCCCAAACAATATTAAAGGACTTTAAACTGCAACTGTATCCAAAACAAAAAATCTACATCAAAGATAGGAACACATGGTTAATCTGTCACATCTGTTTAGTTAAGTGATGGTCTTAATTACTTTTAGTCACCCATGACTCTCATGAACAGACTCTATTTTAAATTTAGATTCAGACATTTTTCCATTTCTCTAATTAGGATTTATTCATGTGTAAACAAGCTCGGCATTGRCTTACCCACACACATTTACGTTTTTGACTGTGTGGCCTTGCAGAGCAAAGCCTGCATGTTTTATGTGTATTCATATAGTTGGTCTTCCAGTCCCACATGCAAACTGCAGCAATAGCTGGTTGACCAGTGATTTTTTCCATAAATAGGCTTTTAAAGGAATATCCATAACTGAAATGTTGATTTGCAGAACCATTTGTCTGGTACGCAAAGAACTGTTCTTTCTCATGCATCCCTCTTTGTGAGTATCTGGGATGGAAATATGTCCGGGTTATTTTTTCCCTCCTCCTCCTTTCCACAACACACTGGGAATGGATGGACCATGGAGCTGTTTCAGCAGGCAAATGAAACTTCCAAATAAAATTTCCCATGTGACTGTGGCTGGCCACTGACATAATAATCAGCATGAATTTCATTAAGGGTTACACATTTGTGTATATGGTCTTTTGTTCAGCCATCTCTGGATTCATTTCTCTCAAGCACAGAATAATGCAGGCTGAGCACATTCCTTCATGTTTAACCCTTAAACAAACTAGATTAGAGACAGAATGATTATTTGGTGGAGCTAATGCTACCAAGAGTCCCTCAAGATAAGCTTTTCCAGGGCACAAAAAAGAGCTTTAAGCATGCTGCCAGCATTTTTCCCCTAAGAGTGTGATCTCAATGCCCTTTTTTAGCAGACAGAAAAGTCTTTTCATGAACAATGTTTTCTGAGAGTTCTAGAGATGTGATTTACCATGTACTCATGACCACTGTTACTGAATCATAGAGAAAAGAATTTAAAAGTATAAGTGACTGTTATATTAGCTCACTGTCAATGATGCTGCAATATGCTACCACAACAGAAATTAACAGAAGTTGATCCTTTAAAGTTGCTGCTACACCTCGTATTACAGTTCACAATTATAAGGAAATATTGAGTTCAGAGTATTTTGTAGTATTTTTTGTTTAGTTCATAACACTCAAATGTTCAACCTCTTTTCATCCACTGTAGTATAATCTACATTTATAATACACAATGTACAATGGAGTATACAATATATCTATTGTATAAACTACACCATTACATCCTGTTTTAAGTAAACTAACACCTCACAATTTGAATATTTCTCCTGATAATAAGCCTTAATTTTGTTATTTAAAAATCCATACTGATCTGAAAAAAAAGTTTAATGCCATGCTAAATGATATTTCTCCCTTCCATCTTTCAAATATAATCTTTATGGACTACCTCTAGCTGTAGTTTAGCCAGGTGGTACCTGGTTGCTTCAGCCAAGCATTATTTCAGCACAATTATACCTGCTCAAATACAATTCTATGACAGTAATGGCATTATATGCATTTCAGATAGATAAAATCAGGCTGAGTCACAGCTTACTATAGAAAGCACATCCATATATGAAGAGTCCCTCCTCTGTCACTGGAGTGTATTTATATAGATGAAATTTACAATTTGGATTCGCATATTTGAATAATATGCTTTTTTTTTTTTAACCTATTACTGACAAATAATCCTTTTCACACAATCACCCCTCTGTTGGTATAACTCCTAAATTTGATCTAGGTCCTTCCAACTCTATAAGGGCTTTCAAATCCAGACATATGTAACCAACTTGAACAGACTATGAAAATTATTGCCCTCTGAAGCTCCATTTATTGAAGGCAGACATAGCTTATGAGATCAGAAAGAACACATTATAAAAAAATTACTTATCCGTTTAACCCATGGTGAGCATTTTATTTGCGCATAGTCACTTTTAAGTTTTCGTAAGGAATAGAAATGAAGTGACAATTTACATCTTTCTTGCTAGCTCTGCTCAAAATATTACCAGAAGGCTCTTGGTATTGGAAGGCGAGAAGCAATGACAGTAGTTGTGGTTGTGGTTATCTGTCAGGACCTGTGATGAGATGGGAGCATTTAGTGTGGCTAAGTTTTCCAAGATGGCAAAAGCAATTGAGGAAGGTTTCTCACAAAATGTACAATCCTAAAGGTAATAGAAAGATTTTAAAGAGGAGAAGAGAGAATGTTTAAGGAGCTCAGAGTCTTTAGAAGAAATGTGAGCAGGGCCCTACTCAAACTTTTTCTTCTTTGGGGATAGAGAGGGCAGAGGCCACTAATTTTAAAGGCATTTATAAAGTAGCTTAGCTCATATCAAACTATTAAGGCTCACAATTACCATGTTTATATTTGTTCTCTACCAGAGTTTCCCTTAACTCATGTAGAAAAGATGGCTCTCAAACAGTGAGTGCTGAGCATATGCATTGGATCACAGAAGGAACRGAAAGCAAATGTCTGGGTTTTGGCTGTGGGGGAAAGTCTGCCTATGTATTGTCAGAGAATTGCATACCAAATATGTGAATAAATGCAAAAAAAAGTGCCATTTAGATTTTTTTTTTGTCTTCCAGACACAACTAATGCTAGCCTCGTATTTCAAAAAAAATAAAAAGCCCTTTCTCCACCCAAAGTCTATGACCAAACTCATCTTCTATATTTAAGTACAATGATGCCCAGTTTTCTTAGCAGCTTCCATGTATACTCCCCTGCTCTTTATTTTTTTTGAAGGAAGATTGTGCCAACATCCAGTTTTGAAGAATCAGTGGACAAGTTAGAACTGTGCTTGTCTGGGTATGGTTAAGAAACTACTTTATTTTTCAGTTACTTCCGAAGATTTGCATTTATTTCCACTCAACTGCTTTGCACATTAGCCCTCCGATGACTGGTCCCTTCCATGTCTCCTAAAAGAGGTATGTGATGATAGTTTCAATCTCATTGGGATTTATCTGCGCATGTAACTTTTTTTCCCCAAGTTCTTTCTTTTCTGATTTAGGATTTGTACTATTTTTTTTTGTTTGTTTGTTTGAAGTCAGGGTCTGGCTGCTCCAAAAGCTGCTCTGAGCATCTGGCCTTGCTTTTCTACCATTTTTTTCCTGGTCAAATGTGTATAGACCTGAGTATATTCTATACAATCAAAAATGTGTTTCATTTTCTGGTGAATCACTGTGGCTGCCAAACACAACCCAAATGGCAGTCTGAAAAACAGTGTCTCCTAACGGGAACAGAGAATGTGCAGAAATGTTTCCTTAAGGAACCTGCCAAAAACCTGCTGATGCAGCAAGTGTAGAAAAATACTTGGCACCAGTCATTTCTTGGGTAGTGAGAAACGTTGCTTTTATACATATTTACTTAATTTCTTTGGTCTGTACATAAAAAACAGCTCAGTCTTTTCTTTCTACCATGAGCAGTTAATGTATCTACTCTGCTAATTCTTCTGGTCATTTTAATGATTCTTGGACAAAGCTGCCCCATTCTTTTAGCCTCAGATTTAAAGTAGAAGAGTCTTATACAGGGCAGGAATCATGGACTTCTTTATAGCTATTAAATACTTAGCTGAATGCTTTCTTAGTAACTCAAAGACATCCTGGCATTTTTAGTTGTTTGTTCCCTTTTCCTTCAAATGGGTGTACCCTTTAAATAAGACCATCAGAATGATACATTTTAATCCATTAATGAATACCTTTTTTCTTTATTACTAGCAATCAGGAGAAAAAAAATTACTGAATAACTCTTCTCCAGGTGAAAAATGTCTACCCTGGATAGGCAGGACTTACTGGCGGAGGCAGACCTGTGCATGGTGGCATCCCAGCACCCCTGGAACCAGCTCCACACCTGGCTGGGTGAACATGCTGGCAGTGTCTGTTAGACTGTGGTCACCCACTGTGCCACTTCCACAACAGCAGCCAATCTGGGCTGGTATCTCCCCTCTCATCTGTCTGCTCACACTCATTGGCCTTAATGCAACATAACGAGTGTGGCTGAAAGCAGAATGTGTTTATATGAGTGAAACATAGGTAGGAATAATAGCCAACTGACTGCATAACTGATATTTAGTTAATACCTCTCTGTAGATAAATATGGTTTCACACCAAGATAAAATCTGCTTCTTCTGCCTGTGCCTGTGGTATGGTTGGGATGTGTTTTAAAAATGATATGACATCTTCTGCCACCTAAGGTCACAGATTAGTATGAGGCTAAACACAAAGGAAGGTTGAGAGAAGAGTTACCCATCTATCTGAATAAGAATGGCATCTGCAATTACTCAGGCTGGGACAAAATTCACAGTAACCATTAATCCTCATGCTTCAGGACATAACTGAACAACAGCTGGAGTCAAGAATAATTTTCCTCTGTGGCAGAGCATTGCACAATTCTGTGTATTAGGGGGATTTTGTGCGTTCATCTGATACGGCTGGCACCGGCTCAGTTGAAGAYAGAAGGCCAGATCAGATGAACCACAGGTTTGGTCCGTACAACAGTTATTATGTTCATACACTGATACAGTCACGGTAACAATCTCAAGCTGTGTCAGGCGTCATGTGGGTGTTAATGGCTGCTCCTTTATTCTCTGTTTTCCATCTGCTTTGGACAACCTGGAAATTAGTACCAGTTGAGTTTGTGGTTGAATCTTGTACCAACAAGTGGCCAAGTAAGAAGGATATGGAAGTGCAAGAGACTGTGTAACAAACAAACATCTACCACATCAGCCTGTTTATCTTTGCCAGTATTCACTAACCAGTAAATGCCCTCTATTAGGAAGACCAGAAACAAACTTTAAAAAAATAAAGCTTTGCCATCACTTGAATGTCTTACTATGAATAGATGTATTTCTATGATTAGCTCTCAGGTGAAGTGCTACCAGGATATCCATGAACCACAGAGGTGACCAAAACAATGGAAATGATGGAAATGAAAGTTCAGATAAGAGTGAATGAATAACTTAAATATAACAGTTATGCAGGTTCAGTCCTGTACTCTGCCCTTCTCAAAAGAAAATCTTGATGCAGTCAGTTGTTCAGCTAATTCAGTACATAACCCTGTGTGAGTAAAAGTTGCAAATTCATCACTAAATAGTTTGACTAGTACTGGTATTGCAAGGGAATCAGAGAAAAGGAATCAATCTCCCCCAGGTATTTCCAGTCTTGTAACAGCACATAGCTTTGGGCTTTGAATTGCCCCTCTTTGTAAGACAGGGGAGCTACAGCTGGTTCTGAACACTACCAGAGTCAGGAAATATTCAAATTCCATCTCACTTCAGGCTCATCTATTGAACACCTCTTTCAGCTTACGCCTGATTCTTCTCTGTTCAGTCTGGGCAGTAGCAATCAAACTCACTCATTGCCCRGTCTAAGCTCTGAAGACCTGAACGAAGTGAGAGAAAAGCTCTGTAATCATCTGATATAATGGATGCTTAGACAATTTTTCATTCAGAGTTGCTATATTTAGTCTCTGCAATTGTTTAATCATGTGTTTCCTGGCTTTCAGTCTACCTCTCAAAGGCAAAATTCATCTCTATATAAATAGTGGGGTATTTCTAATGATAAAAAATACCTTCAAAACTCTTTCTTCTTTATATGGAATGTTTACACAATGGCTGACATTGATTTCTATTTCCAAAGCAGTGGATTTTAACCTCTGCAAAATGGCTATAGTTATATAGGATATACCTCCTATTATCACAGTAACAGAGACAAATGGAATTTTCTTCTATAGGAAGTTATTCACTGAGAAGTTTCTAAGTAATGTGAAGCAATCTTCCTATGATAGAAGAGCATGACAAATTGAAGTAACATTATTTGAAAGACATTTATGAAGTCTCCTTGTACTTGACTGTTTCTTTCCAGTGGTTGCAGTGAACAAAAATGGAAGCAAAGAAATTCAAGGAATTCAGTCATAAATAAAACCACTTTACATTTATGCAAGGTAATTTGGTGAGAACATTTCCAGGAAAGCTGTTGTAAAAGCTGGAAATTGATGCATAATTTATTCACTATTCTTCACATTTCCAGGTTTATGTGTTTTATAAGTGAATTGCTGGAGGAAACTAGTGGTGTTTAATTCTAGTAAGCCTTAAAATACCCTATAAAGGACATGTAATATGTATTATAAATTTATTTATGCTCTACGTTATGATTTCCAAACAAAAAAATCTATCAATAATTCAAAATTTCCCTTGTACTTGCAGAGAAAGTTTGACCAAACATGATAATCAATGTTTAAATGAAAATATTCTCCCCACCTCTTTCCAAAATATGTATCTCATATAGAGAAAAGCAACATTAAAGTAAAAAAGTTTGATAGCAAATTTTCTTTTTGTCTTTTTTCCCTTTCTATTTTTACTGTTGTGGATTTTCACATCATCTGTTCTACATTAGACGCACACCTCTAGTACATTCTGTAGCCAATTCTTGCGAGAGATAGAGGGAGATTGGAAGAGAATTGGGGAAAAAAAAAACATTAGGAGGGGCACRATGTGAAATGTAGACAGATCGTAAATCAGAAAAGATAAGAGGTTTTGGAGCTGTGGGAGCACAGGCTTAATGCATGGAAGGTGCACTTTAACTGAAGCCTTGCTGCTTAATATCCTCACTATCTTCTGTAAAGAAGTGGCAAGTAGACAGGAGTAAATTCAAGAGAATATCCCATTGATTCTTTTTTTATTTGAATCACTTGTCTCACATTGTCATTTGTATTTTGTCAGACACGTGCTGACTTTACAGCACTGTGCAGTATAAGCATCCATACCTCCTATAGTTCTTGATATACCCTAAGACTAAATTTATTGCTTCTATTTATTTTCTAATTATGAATTCTGTATTTGAGGCTAAGTGGTGTCTCCTAATAATGAATTCTGATGAATAACTAACTGCATTAAATGGTATCAGCTGTTTATTCTTTATTTTAGTGTTGAAAGGGAACGTGAATAGTTTGGACAAAAAAAAAAACCCACAGGATTTTAAGGAGGAAGATTAAAAAAATTTGTCCCAATATATGTTCTCAAGGTTTTGAGAGCCCAAACTTCAATGAAAATGAAAACAATTTCCTGAAATATTCTGAAACATAAGTTAGAGAGCACTATACTAATCCTTGAGTGTCAGTTTCTGAAAATGACCAAGGTCAGGAATTTAAAAACACTAATTTATTACATCCATGCTTATTAACTTTAACCACTTGCATAAAATTATTGATGCTAATGAGAACACTAATGAGAATTTAATTAAATTAAATATGCACATATCCATACAAAATCAGAGCTATGTTATATATGCAAAAGACTGCTCTGGTTTAACTCTTAAGATAAGTGAAATGTAAAAAGTAAACAAACAAAGAGTAACAGAAAATAAACTATTTTTTTAATCAGTTCTAATTATTTTCAATATTATTAATTCCATTGGGTAAGCCATTAGAATCAATTATGCATTTGTATTAAAAATTTAAATTTAATGAGTTCAACACTGAAAGAAGTGTATTGAAAATAGTTTCTGTGAAGAAGCCCTATAGTTGTAGGACTACCATCCTTTCTCTTCTTCCTTTTTACCTTGCTCAGTACCATATTCCCCATAGAGTTGGTTCTTATCTAAACCTGTACTGAGGTTCAGTCTTTTAATTCTTCCACTCTTAGACTGATTCTTGATGGTGGTATCCCATGCCAATCACATTCACCTGGAAAGTTCAGCTGGCTATAGCACTTGCAAATCTTTCCTTTAGGAGGTGGTATCAGTACTAAACTATGGCCAAAAGGAATTTAGCAAAGGAGTTTAACATAATAATTCTGCTATATCTAAGGCTGTAGACAGCTATCTTCCTTCTTTTCCTATGTAGGTCCTTCTTACCTCTTCGTCTTCCTGCTCTGCAGCCTGGCTTCTCTTTAGCCCCATGCATGTCAGGTAAAACGTCTCATTCTTAAAATCAAACATGTCTTCTCTCTTGTACCTTCAAGCCTGCTTGGACTAGATCTAGTCTACTAGGTCTACTAGACTACCTAGTCTACTAGACTAGACTAGTCTACCTGAGCAGACCACTGATGGGTATGATGCAGCTGAGACAGTATTCTTCTGCTTCCTGCATGCCAACCCCTTCTTGAATTAATCCTAATGATAAAAAATCCCAAACCAAACAAAAAATCATAAACATATATGGAGTGCATGATACTGCTAAGAGCAGATTGAGAACTAAGCCCATGCACAAGCAAGATGTCATTTGGAACACGGTAAGTAAATGGAAAAATGCTATATAGAAATTATTTATCCATGTGACATTGGACAATGTCCTAGTTTGGAGTGACTAATAGTTGTGAGAGGTATGTTAGGCCTCATTCACATTGCAGGAAATCAATCTATCAATACAAATGTAGAATCTTCACAATAAATGATTGGGCTTCCTATGTCAGAAAGTCAAAGAAATACAGTGTTTCAGGAGACTCATGCTTGTCTGCTTGAAATAATATATGCAAACCATGCTAAGAAAATAACCTCAATTTAATTAATTCTGACTCTGACTGTGTGTGCTTTTTTCATTACAGAAAATAGAGTGCAAGGCTCAATGGAGCAATTAAGTGTGTAAAGACAGTTTCATGAACTCTAACCTTTATTTCAGAGCTTTCTGTGTGCCTGTGATCACGTCCATGCTGAGCATATTCCTTAAACTGTATTGCCATTGAAGAGCACTGTTACAGCTACCCTAATGGCAGCCACAGCGGAGACATCAGTGTACACAAAGCAATGGGACTTTGATCATATCTTTACCATATGCTGCTCAAAAGGCTAGATGACATAGTGGGAAGGAAGGAAAAAGACCACTGTTTTCACATCTATATTGGTATCCCCACTGTTGCCTCTACAGGGAGAGCTGCACTTCTAAACTGAAGAGAAAACTAAATACAGAAAAGGCATTAGATATACTCAGACATAGCGGTTCTATCATTTGCTAGACCTCTGAGTAGGCTTGACACGAACCACCTCTGAACTGGGAGCTTTGCAACGTCGTTATCACAGCACCATTGCCATGGGCCAACCTGTAGTCAAGGCACCTACATGACTCTGGAGTTAGAGCCTATGTGTGCACACACAGTATGGGACATGGCAGGGCAAGTCTGCCAGGTGCAGCATAGATAGGATCTGAAATTGTCAGTGGGATTCATCTTGCCAGCTAAAAGTCACTTATTTAATGTACTTGGGCTCTCTTTACAGTCAGTGGAGAGAAGCAGGCACTTCTAGAGCACATTTGTCATATCCGAAGATGAGTAAGCAAGTTAGGAGATCTAAAGAGCCCTCAAAACTATAGACAAGACTTAGATAGGCTGGCTTCAGGTAAATGCCTAATTTTAGATAGCTGAAGTTAGGCAGAATGATTGCTACTTTCCCAGTTTACAACTGGAGTTAGTAGCCCTTTAAAAAAAAACAATAGGCCAAACAAATCCTTGACCAAAACATTTCAAGTATGTTTGTACTACAGATATTTTGAAACGCAAACCTTAGATCCACATATTTCCAGACTTTGTAGAAGGCCACATTAGCACACAAATCCAAATTTTGTGGTAGGGTCATAGTCTGCCTTGGTCTCAGCCAGACTTTTGGCCCTGAATGTATTTTATTCAGAGAAACTGAGGTCTGGATTCATATCTTAATTTTTCTGCAAGATCCCTTTCTAATTCATACAATAGGGACAGAATAACAAAAGATTTTGATGGAGAATGGAATTATGTTCATTTATTTATTGGCCTCAGCTCTTAGGGATACATGTAATGTAAGAAGGATGAAAATTGTGCACACAATGATTCTGGGTTGAGGGGCTAGAGAAAAAAAATCAAAACTGTACTCTTTTACAAGCAACTGGCATAAATTTCACAGTTTCCAAAAGTAATATAAGTTACTGATGCATAAACATATTGAGAATAGCCTGTGCTATGTTTATTTCTGGTGGAATGATGAAAACCATTGAGTGAAGGCCAACTATCAATCCTAGTCAGCCACACAGTGGTGAAATACTTGCAACTTCGTTGATTCAACTCAATCCATCAGTCATGTGTACCGTCCTGGTAATTAAATATTTAACAACCTTTGTTCTTCTGCCACAAAAGTCTGTGGCAAAACAAAATTTGGAGCAGGCTCCTTTGAAACAAAATAGGAACTGTTTTTTGTGACTATTTGCAAAAATGAATTCCTTATTTTTGCAAAACCCAGTGAAGCTATTAAGTATTTCTGTGCCATTGCCAAAAACATAGCACCTCATTATCCTCTGCTCGGTCACTTTATTTTTTCTAAGTAGACTTTAATAAGTGAGAATATCTGCATAAGGGCTCTTTGTGTCTGTCCTGTCAATGATTTAAGAAAAATTAGAGTATGTGTGTGAGGGTGAGGGGATTATTATGACTAGTATTTCTGTTAGACAGCAATATATTCTATTTGGAGAAATGATGGGAACCCCAGAGTCTGAGCTTTTTAAAACTAAAATGGACATATGGCCAAAAATAATTGAGTGGGAACAATCATTCCTTCCAGGTATATGGGCTAGGTGACATAGAAATTGTTCCATCAGTGATTTTATTATTAGGAAATATTACATAATATTCCATTTGAAAATATTCTTCTTCACAGAAGCTACTATAACCTCAGCAGAAAAAGTCTTTTTTGTGTGTTTGTTTCCTTGGTTTTTTTTGTCTTCCTTTGCTGCCATTTCTATTAGAAAAAATAAAAAAAAAAGAGAAAGAAATAGGAATGAAATTGTTAAGGAGATCTACATCAAATACTGAGATAGTGTAAAATTTGCTTCCATGTTTCAGTCCCGTGTGAACTCACAGCTGTTATCTTTCTTTGGGCTCTAGGTGGGTGTCCTTATTCAGACAGTTCCAACAGAGTTTGTGTATTATATGTCATTCTTAAAGCTGATGGCTTGAAAGCATAAAGATATCCTACTTTTTTCAGCTGATGCCCCACAAACATTTTCATGAAACCAGTAATGTCCCTTTTTTTTTCATTTCATTAGTCAAAACTCTTTTTTTTTTTTTTTAATCTGTCAGAACTCTAATATCCTCTGGCACCAAAGAGTTTTCTTCTGTGAAGGGAAAAAGAGCTGGATGGCCAAGCCAATTTAATCAGAGTGGAAGGCTGCGASAAAAAGAATTGGGAAGGAGAAGGTACAGATCAGGTTTCATGTCACAAAAAAGCAAGGAGAAGGCCATAGAAAGTAAGGAAGCCCCAGAAAGAGAATATGAGAACTGGCTTCTTGCTTGAAAAGGATCTCATGATGAGATACAGATACACACATCCCCCATTTTAGTTCTTTTATGCTGTAAAAGAGCTGTGGTGGTATAAATGCCCCATTTCTGGCTATGTGAGGATCCACCTGTCAAAGAAGCTGTAGAAGAAAACTGTGAGCCAGCCTGCTAAGACTCTGTGGACAACAGACCTGGGAGATGAGACCGAGAGGTGTGAAACTGTGGTGTATCAACGAATCTCAGCAACTCCTGAGACACAGCAAGCCCAGGTGGCTGTTCAAACTCAGCCTGTCTTTGCAGGAGGCTGGGAATCAGAGATCGTGGAGAGGTGTTAAAATCAATCTAGATCCCACTGTTCTGGCCTGCAAGTTCCTTGCTGTACGGTATGGAGAGAGGTTTATTTGAAGTATGGAAAGGCACAGTGGGACTCGATTAATCCCAGGGGTGGAATACATTTTCTGAACAGATTGTCAGATCCTGTTGATTCTGTAGGTTTTTCCCCAGACTGAGATATCAAGGCACATTTTAGCAGATCCAATTTTTCCCATTTCTTCAAAATTGCTTGCCTTTTTTTTTGCCGGTGTCAAMCCTGCGCTAATGGTTTAAATACATGCTTGTCTCCCTAAGTTTCACTCTCTTTGCTCTACCTTAAAGAAGGAGTAGATTAGTTCTACCAGTTCAGAGGAATCATGTGTGGATCACAAATTCACTGATGCTCTAGATGTTTCCCATAGATTGACTCCCCTAAAATTCAGAAAGAACCTACAGCCATATAACCTTCCTGCAGGCACTACCAGAGAAATGAAGATAATAACCATATACTTAGCCCAATTTCCTTTCTTTTTAGCAAAGGCATGTGTGGGTGTATAGGTCCTTCAACTCTGATGTTCACATTCAACGACACGTACATTTATCTCAATTTCCATTTCATGCAAAGAGGGTTAATTACTTCATTCCTTTCCCCTGGAGCACACCCAGGATTTGTTTCCTTGATTAATCAGTTGTAATGTTCCCTTCTGTCTAAGGGCAACTCTAAGGACAATAGCGCTAATATTAAGATAACCTATTCTGAGAGGAAAAATGTGGAAAACATTTTTAATTAGGACATTTCTAAAATACTGCATCTAATACAGTATCTGTGGCAATATGGTACGATGTTAGCTCTCAGTTGAAGTTATCTATATAATATGATCACTCTAAATAAATGATTATAAATTTTTTCTGTTTCACCACATCAACATATATTTTATTTAGATGGATGTGCATACGTACTTATATATTCCCATACTTTCAGCAGTTGGCCAATATGTTATCAAATGACTAGTTATTTGGGGGAGTTGAATTTATGACACTTTTCACATACCTAATTTGCAGAAAATGCTGAGCATCCAGTGTTTGAGGCTATAAAGCAATGTAATAAATTCAGCACTTAGAATTGCCAGTCACCTCTACAGATCTTAGCCATACATTATCCAAGAGAAAGCATTTTTTTTTTCTTGACTGAGGGCAAATAAATAGTGTCAGCCGTAAAAATCAATTTCAGAGTGATTCTGACATATCCACTTATGTTTTGAAAACATAAGGATGTGAAAACTGATACTTTTGAGGGATTTCTTGCAAAGGACTGAAAATTGTAAAATGATTGGAGCTTCTCTTACATAGTTGGGGGTGGATTATTGTTTTTTTTAGACTGAGTGAATGTAGAAAGGAAAACACTGACACGTATCTACAGAGTAATCATGGTTTATATCTTTCATTTTTTTCCAAATATATTTTCTTGCTGGAGGAATATAGCTCCAGGTTCAGGCTGGCACTTATACACATGTGCAGACAAGAGTTACACACTATCTACCTCCTTCTCCTGTCTTTGAAACAGGACTTTAAATTGGTCTTAACCCTGCTCTGGCCCTTTTACTGCAAGAAAAATTTCAGTTATGTCATGCAGCTTGCTAGGAAGACACCCGACGTGATTTTTCCAGGATTTAAACATGAATCCACAGTTCCAGCCTATATATTCTGTTTGCCTCTCCCCATCACACTTGAGATTCAATTAGACCATCCATGGAAACCATCCACACATTATGACTCCATTCAGGCTTTGGTGATGTTCTGCTTCATAGTTGTTTTTTTTCCCTCTTTTTTAGGAGAATTTGAAATAGATTAATCCTCCCCTCCCAACTCCTTGTCTTTGCATCCTCTGCCTAGGAATATCTTTCTACCAACAGCAAGGATGTTCAGCTCATGCCTGTCTCTGTTCACATGCTGGTCTCATCTCCACAGAAAAGTAGCCTGAAAAGCGACAGGGGGATGAATCTAAGAGGGTGGTTAACTGGGTAGAGAAATAGCCAACAACTGAATAGCCCCTCTCTAATGAGACAGTGGGGTCATGATCTGGCCTGCTTATATTTTAGTTGCTCAGCCTTTTTGCCAGCCAGGTGAGCTGCCCCAGGCACACAGACCCCCATAGCTTTTCTGTCTGTTGAGGTATGATCTCAGACTGAGTCACACCCCTTGTGCTTGGCCCTGGGGATTAGCTCAAGCATTGCATAGCTATAGGGCTGTCCAAAGGGCATAGAAAGAAATAGTTAGTAGCTCACTGCATCTATGGGGATGCTTCTGAGCCCTTGAATCACAGAAGAAAAAATACCCAAGGTTTATTCTCTATGCATGCATGCTGGCAGTAACTGCAGCACTGTGACTGCACTGATGGCCAAATGGGCTATTACAACATCTAAAAGGTGGCTTTAAAAACTCTGCATGACTCTGAATTACAGTAACTTTTAAAGAGCTGACAGTTCTGTATGAACACACTGTACTAGGGCAAAGGTTCTAGCATCCAGAGGGGAAAGTATGCAAATATGCTCATTCCTTCACTTAATTTGTATCTAACTGCTTTCAGTACAGTCAAAGGCTTTCTGCTTTGGATTTATTTCTGGTTTGTGTATGACATTACTCACATCTCAGTAAGCTGCAAACGACAGACAGAATTTCTTCAAACAGAAATACCAGTGCATTCAGGTAGGTTCCTCTACACGCTGGTGCATAGACGCAGATTGAAATAAAACAGAGAGCAAACATTCATTCATGTTGCTTTTCTGTCTGGCCACTGTGTTCTTGCACTCCTGACTTCAGTCAAACATAGTGCATCCTGAAGGCCATTTTGGTGTTGCTCTCACCATACATTCACTAGTGACATTTCCACAGTATGTCACCAGCTTCTGGTTTTCTACTCTGCAATGAGTGTTGTTTCCTTCAGTCATTTGCAGCCACTGCCATCTAAAGAGATAGTCTTTTCTAGTGATACCAATGGTTTATCTAGTGATTCCAGTGCTTTAAAGATAAGTTTGCACTATGAAGATAATAGAAAAAAACATCTTGATATGATTTTGAGAGGTTAGCTAGTCCATTTTTTCACCCCAACAATACCTTTGTCTTTCATGACAGCTGTTTAATCTGTTTTGACAGACCTCCAGTGCTGAAAACTGCAATCTCCTTAGGCAATCTGTTCTAGCGCTCCACTATTCTTCCCCTTATAAAGTTGTTTCCCATCTAACCTTTCCCAATATCTATTCTTTATTGCTGCAGATTAAGCCCCATGTTTGTTGTCCAATCTACCATGGTCACTGAGAACAGATTATTCCTTTCATCTTTGCAAAATCTGTTTACGTACTTGAACACTATTATTATGCTGCAATCCAGTATTCTCTCTGTTAGGCAATTCTCTCCAGTTATTTCACTTTCTCATGATAGGTCATGTTTTTTAGGCCTCTGATCATTCTCCTCACTCTCCTTTGGATTATCTCCAATTCTTCCACATCTTTCTTGAAATGCCCTGCTCAAAAGTAGATGCAATACTCCAGCTAGGCTTTACCAGTACTGAGCAGAGCAGAAGGATTATTTCACATGTCGACTTGTTTATACATCCCACTGTGATGTTAGCCTTTTCCACAACATCAGAACAGTGCTGACTTGTGTTCAACTCATGATTCACTCAGACCCCCAGATGCACTTCCAAAAAATGGCTACTGTCCTGTTGTTTTCTATCCTATAGTTGTGTCACTGTTTTTTTCTTACACTTGTTACTGCTGAATTTCATCCAGTCTTCATCCAGACTATTTTTCCTAATTTGTTTAGATCATTTTGAATTCTCTTTCTACCCATTTGGCTTCCACTTAGATGTAATTTTAATCACCATGCTCTGTCTTCCTTCCTGCGTGTCGGTCATTCACGAAAATATTGAGCATACCTGTGTCCAGGGCAGCACACCACCGGATATATCCTGCCATTAACCATGGACTTTTGCTAACAACTGTCTGGAACTGGCATCTATCTGGTTTTGCATCCAGTTTTTAGTAGTACTATCAAGACAAGATTTCCCTAGGATTCACATAAAACTTAACTAAAAGTGAAAATATACAACATCTCCTGCATATTCTCTACTCTGTTACTATGTTATAAAAAGAAATTAGAAATGATTTTCCCTTGGAAAATCCGTATTAGCTCTCAGTCTGATGAAATAGTTTCCAGTTTGACAGAAGATACTAAACAAAAGCTACTAAAACTTGACATTTCAACCAGTGAATACAGGTTAACTTGCATCCAAGATTTTCAAAAGAGCTGGTTGAATCTCTATTCAAATTGACATTATTATTTTCCAGTAAGTTTGGAAATAGTAGGAAAGTTCCAAGAGAATAGAAAAATGCTGATGTCATGCCAAAATTAATAAAAAATAAGTGGGATGAACAAGTTACAACCCTGGTCTTCATGAACATTAGTCCTGGTCCAGCTAACTTAACAGCTGATGCAGGACTTCATTAATAAAGATAAAGAAAAGGTGATGTAATAGAAGTTAGTTAATATTGTTTTATGGAAAAATTTATTTTGACAAACTGACTTTGTATTTTAAAGACAATAACATACTGATTGATAAAAATGCAAGTACTCATACAGTAATACTGAACTTCTGTAAAATGTTTAACACATTAATGTGTTCCACTTTATAAAGAAACCAAAACAATAGAAAACCAAAATAGAAAACTAGTTAATGAAGTCATAACTGAAATGTAATTGTTCACATGAAATCATCCCTGAGTGGGTAGGTTTTTGTGGGGATCCAGTGGGAATGATCTGGCACTACATTATTTTCTATTTGTGTTGCTTTTCTTGAGAAGCATGTGAAATCATTATCAGGTGACAAAATGATGGTGGGAGTACTGATAAAAAGAGGTGATTCCTATAAGCTAGGTGCAAAGAAACTATACAACTTTTTTTAAAATACCACTTGCAAAATCATACATTACAAAGTAAAAAATGTAGTTCAAGACTATAGAATGGTGGCATCTGTCTCAGAAAGACTTGACTTTGATCACCTTGGAGCCATGCTGGATCAGCAGATCATGTTGCAAGGCTATGGCTAAAGGATAGCATGTTCCTTAACTGCATAAATAAGAGTATATTGAACTCAAGTAAAGGGATTTTTCCTTCTGTTCTAAGAATTCTTGTATTTGGCAAAGCTATAAAAATAGCGTGTCTGATTCTGATCATTACAAAGTTTGTTAAAGCACTGGGAAACGTGCCAGGCTGTTAGAAACTCAAGAATCTCAGTCCATTTCTTTTAGCAAAGAGAGAGTTAAGAAATGTCTGGACTGGAGCAAAATGCTAAAAAAATTCTTTTTCCCACTTGCATGCAGTGGTAGCTCTGTAACTATATAATTCCTTGTACAACTTTGCCATGTTTCAAAGGTTACGAATGTCAGAAGGAAAAATGAAAATATATGTGTGTGTATATATATATATATATATGTATATAAAATTAAAATATGGAAATAAATATATATATATTCTGTGTGTGTGTGTGTGTGTGTGTGTGTGTGTGTGTTGTGTGCATACTAAGGGAAAACTGGCCAAACTTTTCACAGGTTTAGAAAAATGGAAGGAAGTGAAAAAATGAAAAAACTCTACAAGATGGAAATAAGCTTACATTTTTCTCATTTTTCTCCACACTGCCTCCCATTTTTTCAGTGAGCTTTGTTACAGATTCTTACCCACTCTTTTTCTTTTTACATAAACTAATTGACACCACTTTTTTCTTTGTTTCTACAGCTTTTCAGATGTGTCTGTTTAGAGGGGGAGAAGGCTGCCTGTGATACAAACTAACTGAATGCATAATTTGTACATCGTGAACCAGAAATGTCACTCAGACATGTTTTACACAATCTTATACAAGGTGAGCAGTCAATCTGAAGTTGATTTTTGATGTTCCTTGGAAATGAACTCCACACCTATCTGTGAAAAATAAGTATAGGGATGAACAGTGATGATATTTGTGCTGAACCTATTAGCTCTTCCAGACAAGAATGGACAATGATACCATCTCTGCTGAAACCACAAACAGCACAGCCCATTTATTTAACTACACCACAATAAGTCACATAAAGAAGTACATTCTTTGGAAACAAAAATGAGCTTGAAGATTTTTCTAACACCTTGCAGAAATAAACATTAGTCACTTTCTGAGATTTTTCCTGTAATCTGTCCTAATTATGTGTGTGAACAGTGTATTTTCAGCATTAAGAAAATGAACTTAGGTGTAGAGGATTTTGTAAACCACCAGTATTGAAACAAAACAACACTGATACACTGTGAGGGCTGTCTCTTTTGAATTCTACTTAAACTTTCTATTTATGAGAAATGCACATTTTTATGAACTGTTAGTACTTGCACAGGATCTTTGTGYCCATTGTTTCTTTTTTCTTTTGATAATTTATAAGTGCATAATTTTCCAATTTTTTATGGTTTCCTTCTCATAAGTTTTCTTATAAGACATGATACACCCCAAAGAGATTTCTCCCCTATTTAGAGCACATTAAAACCAATACGTGAAAAACACTGGTTCTCTTAGAACTCCAAAAGGCTGCTGATTCTGCTAGAGCTCTGGGAACAGGGGATATCATTGACTGATTAATCCAAAAGACCAATGATGCATTGTCACAGCAGAGAGAATCCATTTCTGTGAGTCATGAAAGAGGTATTAGGTTTTATTTTCAAAGACAACTGCAAAGGTGATGAAAAGAAAACACAGGGTTGGGCTGACTGACAAGATGACAGTATGTCCTACGCCATTCGAATAGCATGCAATAGATTGCAACGTTAGTCTTGGGAGATGCCTCCAGTAATATGCTCACAGTAGAGATGACACAGAGTGCCAAATGCATAACTTAAGTCAGGTGAAGCCTACCAAAGCTAGTTATTTATACTGTCTGTTTTTAACAGTTGGTCATCCATTTAAAGATTGAATACCATCAGCACAGAAGCCTGAGAACAGACAAGAAGATTTGGTGGGGAATCTTTCAGTAATCAAGAATTACCCACTGGAGGAGCTTTTGTTCTCTATTTCTAGTTGTCCTTGTATACCTTGTGTACAAAGTTCTAATTTCTAACAGTAACAGATAGCTCTCAAAGTTACAAAAGGCCACAACTAAACAAAGTTTTCCATTCAGACTTGCCAAAATTTATTTAGAAAATCTGTCTAATTTTCCAGGTTATATCCACTTTATGTCGCAGCCATGAAGTAAAATGTTAAGGAGCAAACACAAAGCCAACACAAAAGCTTTTGTTTATTTAAAGAGGAATTGAATTTGGTCAATAATGCTATCATAATTATACAGTTGGGAAGAAGAGAAAAAAAGAAATAAACTTTTCTTGTAGGCTCTTACAATTCCCATGTTATGTCAGAACAATTTCATCCTGTCCAGGAGCTATAATTCACCACAAAGTTATAGAAAATGTTAAAAAACAGGGTGGTCTAAGCTTTGGTATATCTGAGCTGTTCCAAATATTTTGAATGAAAGTGAATGAACATGTGTCACTGTTGTCCCAGCCATTTAAATATATTTTTACATGCTGGTATGCCATGTTTGGTTATTCCCAAAAGATGCTTGACTGTTTTAGCAGATGAATGCTCATTTRGTATGTTTGCTGTTTGGGGAAATAGAGTGTCTTTATAACATGCTTATCCTGGGACATCTGATATCTGCTGCATCAGTTACCAAAAAAAAAAAAAAAAAAGTTATTGCTGCCATTTTTGACTTAGTTTGAAAAGTTAAATGCCAGGAAGCTAGGATAAAGTAGTTTTACACATATCTGCGGAACCTTAATTTCCCCACTTGCACATGTGGGGCACAAAAACATGTGGCCATGTAATTAAGACCAAAGTGTTATGTACACATCCAAGGAAATACTGCTGACTTGACCATATTGCTTTTAGGGCCCAAAGTCATGTCTTCACACTATGCCTTATGGTTATACCAGCTGCAGTTGCAGCAGGCCCATGTCTCTTTTCAGTGGTCTCCATTCAATTTAGCATTTTTGCTTCTCTTTCTGTCCCTACTACTGCCTCAAAGCTTTGTAAAATGCAATTCGGTTACTGTGTTGTGTTCTCTAACCGTGATCAAGAAAAAGTCTGCATCGAGAGCTTAAGCTCAGTCTTTACATAACAACAACTAAGTTAACAAACTGTGATAAGAGGGTGACAGACTGGTCTGCCTCTCCAGAGACTTCTCTCTCAGAGCTAACTCACTACCTTATCCTGGTCAGAAAAGTCAGAAATGGTCAGAAAGGCTCCTCCAATGTCTGATGTCCATCAAAATACAAACCTGAATAGCACATCAGACCACAGGTCACGCAGCTGCACAGTGGAAGTACATAACATCCCTCTTTTAAGACCTTCCTCTTTTAAGAGAAACATAGTCTCTTTTAAGAAAATTGTTCATTTATTATGAGGAAACAGAAGAGGACCAAACAGCCCTTCCCTGCTTTGCTTGACTGTCCTGGGGCAAGAGACACAAATGCAAAAAAGAACAGCAGAGACAGAACTGCGCCTTGCCTCGCCTCGCCTCGCCTCGCCTCGCCTCGCCTCGCCTCGCCTCTCCTCTCCTCTCCTCTCCTCTCCTCTCCTCTCCTCTCCTCTCCTCTCTCCTCGCCCTTGCCCTTGCCCTCGCCTCCTGTGACCCTACCACCAATGTGGAGTGACTATGGGTATAAATGAATGTCAGCCATATGTCATTGGCCCCAGCATACCTTCAGCCCGGGCATGCCTTGAGCAGCCATGGCAAGAGAGACTGCAAAATCAATGGTGGGCACTCACAACCCCTCCTGCAGCCAGACCATCAGGAAGGCATCCATGTGCCAGGTCAGTCAGCCATGGAAGTACCTCATCTCTGATCCCTGCTGGCGCTTCCCACACATGTTGGAGGTCTTCCCCAAAGCCTTGCTTTGTTAGTCTTTGCATTTAACATATTCTCTGGCTAATGTGGAGGACAAGTTAAGCATACATTCATGCAACTGCTGGCCACAGCACAATGGTTAAACATAAAGGTGAGCTGCTTTACTTTTTCAGGCATTGCTGCCTCCTTTCTTACATGTATTTCTGCTTCTACACTAAAGTATCTTCTCTCATAAGCTACAATAAAATAAAATAAGACAAAGGTTTGCCTTATAAATAAAGAAAACATTTGCCTTTATCTGGATGTCAGCCTCTTTATTGCTATGAAGGAAATTTTTTTAAAAGCAAAGCAAACAATGAACAGACTTCACAAAAAGTTCCTTTGCACCTACCCAGAGGGCTAGGTGGCTAGAACAAATTTGTCAGCTTGATATTGTAAAGTGCATTCCTGGAAGCTGCTGGGCCCCTAATCCCACAGTTTAAAAGTACCTAACTGCAGGGCAGAGGAGAGACTTGAATGATATAGTTTAAAGATGCAAGTTTTTGAATGGTTATGAGCTAAAAGGCAATGAAGAGAAAAAGAATCATTCAGCCCTCCCTCTTCTGTTTACACTGTTCCTCATGCCTGTCTATGGCTCTGATCCATGACAAACTCCRTATCTGTCAAAAGAAGCTTTCTGCAAATGTCTGTATTAAATGATTTTGTACCATAGTAAGAAATTGAAAGGTATTTCTGATTTGAGTTAATCCTACACATGCACACTTTCTAGAATGAATTTAAAATATTAGCTATCAAAACATTTCTGTTAAACCTTTTGTTTACCAGACAGAAAGTTGGCTATTTTTATGCAAGACAGATTTTTATAGAAAATATTATTTGCTTGAAAATAATTAGACTTTTTGATACTATCTCTCCCCAAAAGTAAAAAACAAAACAAACAAACAAAACCTTGCTAAAACTACAGGGTGTGTGTGGATTTTTACTGGATCACATCTAATTTATAAATAGAAAGTACTTTTTCAGTCCATGAAAAGGGAATGGGAGAGATGGGGTTCTCATGAGAAGCTGCAGAGGGGACAGAGAGGAAGGGAGGAGACACAGTTCATCTGAAATAGAACAAGATTCTTTCAGAGTCTGTTCACAAAATCTAAACCAAACTTCATAGGTTTTCAAAATTAACAATATCAAACAGATGTCCAATAAAATCCCCAGATTGGCTTGCCTTTATGAATTTTTAGCCTGCATAATCCAAGGTTACAGAATGCTGAGGACTTCTGTGACCCCTTTCTGAGGTTTGAGCTCATCTCTGATTATTTTCCATTCCTTACATTTGAGTATTTTGAGATTTTTGTCTGGGAAAGAAGTGCTGAAATGCCATGACCAAGACTGAAATTGTGGTATTTTTGGATGGAATGGAAACAGGAAGCATTAATAACCTTACAAAATAGCCTTTTTCTCTTGAGGTATCCAGATTAATTTTGTAGTTACAAGTAGCTATCTCCTTTTCAGCCTGAGAAGACTGTTTTCTACTGCAAGTTAAAGCAATGAAGTTTTGCATAATAACAATGCAAACATATGCGCCAGTGGGATGTGGCTGTTGTATGGCAAAGATCTGAGAGATGACAACTATAATGCYAGAGCAGATGCCTACTGAGAAACATTCTGTGTTGTACGAGGATGACCTAGTTTCACAGAGCTTGCAATGAACCTCCATAAGAGGATGAGCTCTGAGAAAATTTTGCATCCACAAACTTGGGAGAGATTTGGAACTTCTTTCTCTAGAGCAGGGCTTACTTGACCCAGTTGCTTATTTTAATCCCTGGGTCATCCCTGTACCGCACAGTGGTAGAATTGTTGGCAACCACCAAGGACTCTGTGAGAGCAGAGTGTATTTCAAGGGCACAAGCAAAAAAGTTTCCCTAAGCCCATTTCTTCCCAAGATGTGCTGAATACCACAGCTGAGGTTCTAGTTTTCTTTTTCCCTTCTGGTCCCAAATTTCTTGGTTATCTTAGTCCTTACAGCACTAGAGGGAATATTTCAACTGTTAATAGCCAGAGCAGAGGAGAGGTGTAGAAGCAAGTGGAGCTGTTTGTCAGAGCCCTGTCCAGTTTGACATGACCTAGCCTGATGTGTTTTGACACATCCAGACATACAGAAATGTATAGATCATTCTTTTGCTCTGGAACCTCAAAACCTTTGTGGCTACGTGTATATTAGTAAGCTAACAGCAGTGCTAGGTCCCATTCTCTGGCCCTGAGGCCAATAGGAATAGTCTAGCCACACACACTTCCAAAAACAGGGTGGCTACGTCCAAGCTGTTTACTTCAAATGGTTCCTGGCTGTGCCTTGTTATGTGCTAGGAACTGTTCTAGCAATTTAATAGTACAGATGACCAAAGTCCAGAAATTGTGTCTGTCCTGGACTGTGCCTGTTTGATCTAGCCTGTGTGTCTGTTCTTAGGAGTAGAAAGTACATTTGATGGTAAGAAAAATATCATCAACCATATATGATTGTATCTTCTCACTGGATGCAACTGAGAGATTTGCAGAACTTTGGAGTCACCAGACCAAAAGTATTTTGGGTTTATGCTAAGACTTTTTTTTTTTTTTTTTTTTTTTTTTAAGAAATCTGGGTAGATCAGAGGCAAAAAACTACCCCCTCCCCTCCCCACACCAAAATAATTTTTAGTTCCTCTGGAAACAAACGCTTTTACTTCTGGGCACACTTAGTGAAAGCCAAAGATGCAAGCTGCAAGAAAATTGAAGCAGCGCTCACAGAAAAGGTGTGCTTTCCCTTCCTCACTTACATAGCCACAACTGAGGAGGTCTGGCTTCATCTGTCTTTGCTCTGTGATTGAGAACAGGGATACTTTTGAACTAAGGCTGGTCATGTCCCAGCAGAATGCCTTAATCCAGGCCTGCTGAAGCTGTTCCACTTGTATACAACACTACAATGTTTTGTTTAGGTCAGAGTGACTATGAGTGACTATGTCCTGGTTGTTAGGATGTGCTCTGTGGTTAGAAAGACCCAGTCTGGGGCCCATGTTTCAGTGAATATCTGAAATTCCAAATGGGTAATTTTCACAACTGTAAACCATTTAAAAAATGGACTCCAAGTAATCCTTTAATGCAAAAAAAAATTTTATATTTGCATGAAATTACTTGTCTGGATGGAATACATTTCTTCTTATCCCCATATCTTCTGAAGACAGACCTTGTGGTAAAAAGGACCCGCTTGCCATCATACAGATCATCTCTCTTCACCTTCCTGGTCATACAACATCCCTGAGGCCACTGAAGCACTTGCTCACATAAGAACCACTTCAGGCATTGCTGTGGCTGGCAAGTAAGAGCAGGAGCTGCACTAGGTCCAGGCTACTGCAGCCCAGGTGCCAGGTGACGAACATGGCAGGAGGGGATGAGGACTAGTGTGCAATTTGACAAGTGGCCCCAGCTCATTCGTGGTACCAGGATTCCTCCCAACTACTCTGCATCGCTGAATTGAGCATATATGTAGCCGCCTTTATCACAGTAGAGCAGCTGCAAGCAAATGTAGCCAATAGCATGAGATAACAGCTCTCTGCAGACCACTCCTGGTGAATGGACCACAGTTTGGGAACCACTGAACTAGCCAATATTTAAAAAGGGCTCTGAAGAGGTAATTGCTATGTAAGTGCTAAGTATTATTATTTTGCTAGCTAGCAAAAAACAAAAGATAATGATATGATACATAATACATCATACTACACCGGAAGGCTTATTTGTCCTTGGTTTTGGTTACAGTTTTGTGTAATCAGAAATAGATGGGAGTCATATTTTTCATTGTCCATAAAACAAGAACAGCAGAAAGAGGGTTCAAATCTAAAATGCAACTGGTAAAGAAACATGTAGGAAAATGTCAGAAGAAGCAATGTTTGTGAGTGGTGTCTGGCCAAGATTTGGATCCTACTGAGCTTAGCTTTTCCTCCAGCAGCACAGGTCCTGGGGCATCCTCCACTCTCTCACATGCAATAGCACTTACAGAGAAAAATGACACTCATGGGACCATGGAATCTCTCTCTCCTCATGTAGCTGTTCTTCAATCTGGAGACAGTGTCCTTGACATTTCCCAGGATATACTGGTGAAGACATAACTTCTGGATTTCTGTTTGTTGTATAATTTTTGTTCCAAGAGGATTCCTGTACTTCTCAGGCATCATTCCTCAACCCTTCCCTGAACTATGTGAAACAGAGATGCTCTACAATCCTTATTTTGAAGAAAAGGAATTGTACCACAAAAAAGAAGCCCAGATTTTCAAACTGGGTTGCACATCTCATCTCTTGCTGAATTTCAGTGGGAGTCAGCTGCTTAAATATCTTTGAAACTTGAGCGAGTGGCTAGGCATCACATAGGAAGCTATTGGGACCCCTTGGAACAGTTCCCAGCCTTCCTAAATCCAAATTGAACAATCTAAGTAGTGGGGAGTGTTCACCAGTTGCAGCTTCTCATTTTTGATCCTTTAACAGTCATATTAGTAAGCTTTTATCTGCAAGCACTAAGGTCAAGAAACTCATTGGTTTTGAAAGTTGACAGCTGTGATTTGCCTGTAATCACAGAACTGCATATCCCCATGCTATAAAGAAAACAAAAAATGGCATGACCTGTGACAAAATGGTTAGTGTTGGCTTTGCAGTGGACATACAGGGCAATATCAGAAATTCTGGTTAAATGCTGTTTGCATAATGCACCCCTCCCTTAAGCACCAACCTCTAATAATATATCACAAGACAGCAAGTCAGCATACAGATGTCTGATATTCAGCTATTTGTGGGTTGTGTACAGCCTTGCTGAAAGTGGGTCCAATCCCACACAGGCAGTACTAATCCTTGCAAATATAGTCAGAATCTATTTGCAGATAAGGGCAGAAGCAGTCAGTACCAGTTCAGGTTTTTATGGTCATTTAAATACCCAACAAGGAATCTGTAATCCCAGTCCTGCAATTACACTCACATGAATGGAATTCAGTAATGATGCCTCATTCTTAAAGGACACTTTCCAGCAGTTCATCCTGAGTGGCTTTGAAGAGGGAGACACATCTTTTCACCCTTTTTTAAAACCGATGCACATGGAGATGAAATGATGAAATAAGACAAAACGAAAATCCAGCTGTACAGTCAGGAATAACTCCCAGACCACTTGTCTGATGTGCCCTTCCCCACGGTGCTGGGGGAGCTCTGAAGAACCACGCAGGAGTGGAGGCTGGGTCACAGCTTCTGCCTTCAAATCTGCCATAAAACTCACTGTATTTGTATACATTTCATTCTGCACATGTCAAACATCTTGAATGGGCTCATTTACATCTTCAGGAATTGCTTTTCGATGGGTAGTTGTGAAAGCATTTTACCTGATTTTTTCAAAACCTGCCTGTAGAAGAGAACAACATTTACAGTTAAAGAGGCACTGCAAGTGAAGAGATCTGAGTTTTGCCTTCCCTTATCCTTAGGCCCTGATTCCACCATGATACAAATAAGCTCATTCATGAGAAATCACAAGGACTTCGTCGGGGTGTTTCAAGCTTTAAGCTAAATGAGTACATAAATGATTAAAGGAGTGGCCGTGGGGCTTATTATTCTTATATCTCTGCTTACAAGTGTTGACATATTTCTGAAGTGACTCAGAAAGTCAGGGGTACAAGATCTACTAGAATTTGGAAGCTGTGCTCATTTATGCTTTTCTGCCACTTGCATATAAAAAGCTATCCATGACTGAGTACAAGGCAGAAGAGCATGAATCATTTGTTGGAATTATGTTGTTTGGGGTTCACAGAGCMGATATGGTTATGGTTTGTTTTGTCAAAGAGGTACTAAATAGTGACTTCTGAAAAACCACAGTCTCCTCCCCCATCCCTGCCCTAGTGTTATTAGGATTTCTTCCAATCATCATTGTAATGTCTGAATGCTTAGTCTGGCTATAGAAATCCATTTAGTCTTGGCTAGGAATTTCAGTGAGAGGTGGGTGGCTCAGACTCCAGGGAAGATGTAAGCTYTTATTAAAGTATTTAAACTGTAATCTCTTTGAGGACTTGGAAGACTTAGTCCTGACCCCTTTCCCATGCAACTGGGAGAAAGCCTCAGCACTGTCCTGCAGTTTTGCAGTGCCATCCAGTCATGCCAAGTCTCTTCTCTGCCCAGCACTCCTGCCAGGGCAGTACCAGCGGGGGGGGTGCCCCTACCCCGAGAGAGCAGGGCCCCAGGGGCAGCTGGGGCAGCACAACCCTGGGGAAGGGGGGCATCAGGCACCGCTGCGGGGATAGGGATGCGCTGAGTTGAGGCCCTGGGCACTGCTCCCTTTTCAAGAAAAAGGGTGTTTGCTAGTCTCYGACTAAAACATGGTGCAGGGTGTTTACACCGGTGTCAGCAGAACTGAGGGGTAATGAGCTGTGCCAAAACAGCTGGAAACAATGATTTCCGTGCTTCCCTTTCCCTCACCACTTCACCAGCCTGGTTGTCTATGTAGCTTATCTGTATATATATATTTATATATCCATATSTATATCTGCTGTAACAGTGTGTGGAAAGAGAGGCTAATGAACTGATGCTAAAGCATGATTAGTAGCTTTACCTTTGGATTATTCCTCTCAAACGCAGTGGTTTACAAAACACCAGCTTGTCAGTTGTATTTATAACCTTGYTCTTTTCTGAGGCTCTAGAGCTTTTCTTTTACTCTACATTATCCACATTTGTTTTCCTACTGGTTTCGGCGTGTTGTTGTCATTGTTGCATTTGCTCAAAAGTAGTTTTTCCTGGCAACACACCCTTTTATTCAGGAGCTTACACTTGTGTTGTCTTCTGACAAGACTTTCCATTCTGCCTGACACTTTTGTGCCTTGTTTGGTTTCTTTTCCTTTTTTCTTTCATGAAGCAAAGGAAATTCTGTTGTGACTGACAGGCCTTCTTGATGTGCTCAAAAAGAAAAAAAAATCTTTGCTGTCTCTACATCCTTTTTACATATTCATATTTTGAACTGGCAATTTGATATGTGAGAATGCGACCTTGAGACCTGTATGTTCACCAGACTGGTGGTGAAGGTAGGCCTGTGGACATCCTTCTGGAGAGGGATGATTAATATTAGCACTATTCATTAATGATTCTGCAAACTTTTGCTTGTACAAGCAGTTCTTCCTTTCATTTTCTCCTGACACCCAGATTACTCCATTTGAAAGGAATGAAAATACTCTTTCAAGTGAAAACTTTCAGGATACGCACCAAATATAATAAGCTTCTTGCCTGTACACAAGGCAATGTCTGGAATCAGCAGGCCTCAAAGGGTTCACTGACACAAGACCCTTTAAGGGTAAAATTTTATTCTTTAAGAAAATTTTGGAAAGAAAATAACCAGCAGAACAAACAAGGCAATCTTACTTCCCACACTGGACTATTGTTCTATGATTTTTACCCTTTGGCATTTTGTCATCCGCCATTTTAAGGGTCTACCACAGGAACCTCATTCAATGAATAGCCAGTTTCTGATGGTCTCTCAATCATTTTATGAAGAGTATCTGCCTTGTGATATCTGCTAACTTTACAGAACTGAACCTGGCTTCCTAAATAACATGATTATCACCAGGAAGTGTCTTGGGAAGATAAAGAATAAACCTGCTGTCAGATTCACCATCTTCTCTGTAAGTTGAAGATAGCTTGTGTATGGGACATTTGAAAGGAAGGTAGCCCAGGTTTGAAGCTCACACTTGCTCAGAAGGGGTAGGATCCATTGCAAAAGGGGTAAAATTGCTGCAAGCCCCATTGGGCTTGTACCCCGTCAGACACTACGGAAGTCTCTCCATGGGTATCTGAGCTTCAGTCCCGGTGGACACTGAGAAATTGGGCTGGTAGCAGAGAAAAAAGTGGCAATGTCGGTAAAGTAATTAAAAGTACCTCTTATCATGGTGTGCTTCCTCCTCCTCACAGACAAGCTGCAGACAGCTCGCCAAGCTTCCTTATTGGCATGCTAACCTGACCAGCATGCTCAGGCCTGCAAGATCCTGTGTGCTCTGGAGGGTGTATTTAAGCCTCTCCCTGTACAGACTACAAGTTTGGCCAAGGTGATGCTGACCCATCCCAAGTGCATTCATTTCTCTCTTTGTGCTGTGAAACCTCCCTTTACGGATCAAAAGGAGGGTTAAGAGAGGTTCAAAAATATTGAGGGAAGCTCCTGGAAGGGCAGAGAGGCTTAGGAGGAAAATGTATTGCTCAGGTATCAGCCAGAGCCAGTGAGGCCTGGCACTTGGCATCTATCCCCACAGAGCCCTGAGCTCCAGCAATGGTTCTTCCAGAATTTCTGACTTCTTCCATGCTAAAGCAAATTCCAACTCCCAGAGAAAATGAGTAAAAAGGCAGTGGCTGAAATTCCCCCATAGGGAAATAGGGAAGAATACAAGGTTTGGTATTCAGCTTTAGCCTGAAGAAGGATTTTATGCCTATCTGAAGCTCTTCTGAAGGGTCTAACCCCTTCGTGCCTGCATAGCTGGGATGGAAATCTCATCAGCTTCTGCTTTCTTATGAAACTCTCAGGGATTCCTGCTTCTTTCAGGCCTGCAAATAACACAGCGTTTCCCCACAAAACTGCACCCTTGGAAGTACTGAATGTGTCCGATCCTCAATACCTACTGTTGGTTGGGGCAGGGATGAGGGATGGAAAACCTCCAGTTTTCAACCTGAATTATCTCACCACCAAATCCAGACTTCCCACAGCCTTCATGTACCATTTGTTAAACATAACTTGCATACATCAAAGTCCAGTTCATCTGGATTATTGTTGTTTTATGTTTGCTTTTTTCCACGCTGGTTTAGATTCTACCCTTCTCTTAACCATACCAGCACACTCTTTTTACTCCATGTTTTGGCTGGTGAGAGGTGTGGAAATCTTGCACATCCAGCCACTTCTGAGCATCCCTCTGGGACAGATTGTCACTGCCACTGGTGTTTAGCTATCAGTGACAAGTACTACAATGATAACCATGGGAGAATAAACACTTAATTTGACGTAAAACTTTGCTCCAGGAAGCTGCTTGACATTCTGGCCCCTGTTAAATACTTGTGTTTGTGCCCTGCTAGATCAAGGCCATGCAGAATTCTGTATTTTACTTGGAGCTAGATTTAGGAGCGATGTCTGGCTCAAAGGCTGATTTGGGTTTGTTTTCCAAAGCTCATTCATTTGGAATATATTATTTTAAAAAATTACTAGTCTGAGAGAAAGAGAGCCTGAGAATAATTAAATACTTTAAATAAAAGAAGAGAAACAATGTGAGAAACTACCGCTAGCCTAAATTTTACTATCCATTACATTCCATGTTGGATGATTTAATTAATGAACTTGTCTGCAGCTAGCTCTATACAGAAAACATCATGTGTTTCATTATTTATTTGCTCATTGGTGTGGTTTCTTTGTTTGGATTTTTTGTTTTTTTTCTTTTTTTATTTTGTTCTGTACCCCCAGCCCACTGAAGGCAAAACATGATGTTCAAAAGGCTGTTTATATTAAAAAACAACAACAAAGCAACAAACCCAAACCACAGTCCTGTGCTGGCCTATAGCTAACAGTTAATAATAGATAAACAAGGTCTAATAAAATAAAAGCCGGCATGGCCACTTGCCCAAAACACAGAGCAAGTCAGATTTGGAGGTTTGGAAAAGCTGAGTTGTTTATTCCCCTGAACACACCTCTGAAGCTAATAAAGTCACTAAGGAAGAGAAGTCACAGGCCATGTTTTGTAAAGAAAGTAGTCTCACAGGATTCTTGAATCAGCCAGCCAAAAGCAGAACTGATTACCAAGCATATGAAAGAGCAACTATTTCTCCATTAGAGGATTTTATATTTACTCTTGATAATGTTAGGTTAAAAAATATTTTAAGATACAGCTAACTGGGGTCTGAATTACAAATCAGTAACCTATTAAAATAAACTAAAGGTGAAAAATATGAAGGGTGAAATCTCTAGACCATATCCATAAAATTTCTTAAATCCTGTCTTTTACAGACAGCATAATATTTTGAGAATACAAGTCTGTGTGTTGGCCTACATAAAGTCTGAATACTGATTTAACTAAATCAGTCTTGAGTTCGTCTGTATGAGGAAAGTGATTCAAATAAATATTGTGTAATAACCTACTCTGGAATCATTTCCTTTAGACATGCTATTCTGAAATAAAAGTCTCTTTATTCCACAATCATTAGCGTGTTGTTGAAGCAGAGGGTTCTGTTCACATTCCTCAGTGACAGCAAGCACTTGAAAACCTCACGCCTTAATATACAAGAGATGTGAATGGGGAGAAGAGGTTTATTAGTGAAGACCAACAAACAGATTACAAACATCACTCTTTATTTGCCTGTTAGCAGTTAATTGCATATAAAAGTATCAAAATCATGAAAAATGTGATATTTTTTGAATAGCTGTGGCTGTGTGGAATTGATATTGAAATGAAAACTTACACTTCTCAGTCTCTAGCACTGAGCCTAAACTGTTTCATTTCTAACTTACATAAAATCATGACTAGGCAGTCCGAGTTAAGGGTGCACATCCATAGCAGAGAACATCTTAACCTACTTTTTAACTACACTAGTTAAACCAGTTCTTAAGCCATGCATTAACAAGGTTGCTGTGTCAGGAAATATATGATCTATTGCTCTCTCTGCTACCAACCAGCTCTTGCTTCTTTCACTGACTTGCTCTTTTAACTTGGACTTCCTCATATCTCAGTCTTCCTGTTTAAATAAAAATATACTTTATGAAATGGTTTAAAATTTCTGTAGGAAAGGTATTGCATTAGGACAAGATAGTCCATATTATAAAATCTTCTCTTGGCTATAGCCTAGCCAAATATCCTGAGAGAACTCCTGAGAGAACAAGGATTTAGGAAGAAAGTAAATTCTTTCTTAGCCCTGCTTATCTCCACAATTCTGAGATCTCAATGCTATCTTGAAACAGAACAAAAGTGCCTGTGAGCTCAGGGATAAATGAAGCCAGTCATAGACCATGGACAGTAGGTCAAGTGATGTCAAAAGGACCTGTGATAATAAAAAATGCAGGAGAGAAGGAAAAATATCTAGCCTCATCTAAAATACTTTACAATCTAACTGTCCCGTTGTAGACATTTGTCTTCTCATTGTGAACCACTGCGACCCACATTCACGTCACCTCTGTCCAGTTTCCTGTTATTAATGTCTTTGCAGGGATGCTTTATGAATAATACAAACCATCATAGAAATTAGAGAGAGGAAAGAAGAAATAGGACATGCCCTGTCCTTACCYGTCAAATGATCTTTCCACTGTCATTTTATGGAAGTCCTGCCTTTTGTTTAATTCACTTTATTTTTCATGTATAGATTCCAGGGAATAGATTTTTGCAGGCAACTTTAAAACATGCTGAATTCATTGCACAAGGCTGCTGTGTAATGCAGAGCCTGTATTTAAAACTGGGAGCCCTAGGCTCTGTATCAGGGAAAAACATCATGTATTCAGGGGTTGGAACAAAGGTACATTCAGTCAGCCCTGGTACTCCGAGCCCTCACTCGTCTTCGAAGTCATAAAAAATAACAGTCACAAAGACCACTGCCGTCTTTTCCAGTGGCACCAGAACTATTCAGGGAAATGCACTGATGGAATATAATTGTAGTAAAGATTGGATGAAAAGATTGGACTGTGATTAATGAATCCAGGGAGGAAAAGAGAGGGAGGCATATCTTAAGCCCCATTCAGTGTATCATACTAAAACCCAACATTTACAGACCAGTGCAGTTAATCTGAGCAGCAACCACTTACGTAAATAAAAGGGAAGTAAACATGCTTTGAATAAACAATACTCATTTTGACTCTATTGAAATCAGTAGCAAAACTCTCATTGTCTTCCATGGGTTTGCATTTCATCCAAAGCACTCTTCCAAGTTTGCCAGTGTGCAAACCACTTGGTCATACAAAGAATGCTGAATTAGCAGCCTGTCTTTTATCTTTTCAAAACTGACAGTCTTGCTGAAGGTAGGAGGCAGGTAAGATGAGAGAAAATTGCAAGTAATTTTGGGGGGGTGGGATGGATAGAGGAAAATAAGGAGAAGAGAAGGCAAAAAGGAAGACAAACATTTAATCAAGATCTATGACAATACCAAAAGTGAAGAAGCAGCTTGTGTTCATGGAGAAAGTAACAGACAATGAGCAGTCTTCACTGTTAACAGAAATGTCAAATGTGTGTTTAAGTGAGCCTTTACTGAGAGTGTTACAAGGCATCACCTACACTATCTGGTGATCATGGTTTAAAACCATGGTATTCATGGTGCTTCTTTTATTACACAGGATTAGAAAAATGTCAAAGTGGTCACATCCAAAGCTATGTCAAGTTTTCTTTTTCCTGTTGACTCATTTCTCAACTTGCCTCAGCAGGAACAAGCACTGCCATGCAAGCAGTCATCTGGGCTCTGGTTGTGAAGGTGAGGAAGGTGGTAAAAATTCTTGGAAGACATACACAAAGTTGTGGCAATGTCCTTCCTTGGTTTTACAAGTGGAGTGGGTTTATGTGATCTAAAGGCATGAAAGTGTAATCAGACCTTTTCCAAGTTCTTTGCTAACTTCACATGTTTCTGTAACGGCTCATGAAAACTACCCTCTACATGTGGATCTGCTGTGGAGACCAGGGGCAGGGAGAGAAGAAAAAAATGAATGCACCTGAGTAATTAACAATAATCTTTGGGAACAGAGAGGTGGCTGTGGTGTAGATGCCACAGTTCCCAAACCAAAGGGGAGTTCTGCTGTTACTCCACTGCCTCTCAACCAGAGATAAGTTATCTGAAAGCGCCAATTCTATTTTGTATAAAGCCACAGTGCTGGCACATATTCCTTAATTCTGGATGGATTTTTCCCAGGAAATGTCACTAATCTAGACAAGTTCCCAACACAAAAGGGCCACACATTAAGATACCCTACCCTGAAAAGTTAAAACTGGGTGAAGGAGAAAGGGGAGAAAAAAAATGACACACACCCATTAGTCCTAAATGTATCCAATTTTGGGGAGGGAGATGGAGGGGAAGTGAAATGCTATATGTTTTCTGCACAGAAAAGACTGATTACAATTCAAGCGGCAAGTAAAAAGATGCTAATTATGGCAGCTATTGGGATGAACTGAGAACTGCTGTCCTCCATGAATTCCCCATCACTGCTACTGCTGGTTCAGCTCCTGTGATAGGAGCTCTGGAATAGGTACAATGTCAAGTTACACTATACACAGGTTATCCCAGTATGCTCAGAGGAAAAGGAATTGCAAAGATGTTAAAGCTCCAGCCCCAGCTGGAGCTGTATCTATGTTAGCACTCTAGTGGTAGTACTATGATAGGAATGAAAAATAATTATGGTCAGAAAAAGCCTTACTTTACATAAACCCTTGGAATGGTGCAATGATGACATTTAGAAGTGGTTCTGGAGATAAAGTCTGTAATATCGATTCTGGAACTGGATCCATATACCCATAGGCAATGGGCTGCAGAAACTGGAGACRGAGGTAGAGCTAAACTAGATAAGTCTGTTCAGGAAAAATATATTCTCAGCAGATGCCAGAAGTTAAACTCTAACAGCCTGTAAAATTTAAAAAGAGAGGGAGAGAGAGAGAGAGATTAGAAAAAGTCAGTCATAGAATAATAGGAAAAGGGGCTGAAAGGGACGATGAGATGATGCTTGCTCCATCTCCTTGTAAGGATTACTCATGTCTGATTTTTGTCTACGGCGTATCCAGCCTGCTCTTTAAGACTCCAAGCACTAGCCTCCATGCAAGCTTCTTTAGCACTTCACTGTCACTATTACTGGGAAGGTTTTAATTGTGTCTGCCCTGAATCTTTCCTGCTGCAGTTCAAGCCCATCATTTCTGTTCCTTCCTTCAGTGGAAGACAAGAACAAAACTTTCCTTTGCAGCAACTTTTTTTTATGTGTGTGAAGAGAATGTCTCCTTTCATTTTTCTCTAGTCTCATAGAGACTAAACATACACAGTTCTTTCAACCTTGCAGACAATTTACAATCTAATCACTTTCATAAAAATGAACTATAAGTAATTTCAGGTGCTTCACTCAGATGGTCTGCCAATTTTTTTCTGATGGTTTTACAAGCACATTTTCCCCATTCAAAAATAATAAAATAATAACAAAACCCCTCTCCTTGTAGTTTGAAAGACCCACACAAACAAAAGGGAGAAATGACTAACTGATTATTCACCAAAAAAAAACAGTTTAACTGACTCATTAAGTGTTGTTGAGATGTTGAAATCAGGGGGGAAACTCTATAAAAAAAACTTTTACATCATTTAATTATTTCAAGTGGGCTTCAAATATTGACTTCCCCGGTCTCTCATGCACAAGTCTGGACAGCTGTAGCCCTGCCGCCCCCAGGCCTCTGTGTATTGCAATAGGCAGCCTGGTCACTGCTAGGCACAGTGGATAGATGTGTCCCTCAGYGCCCCTTTGAGAGTTCAAGCTAGAAATGCCCAGGGCAGCAGCATGAAATTTTGAATTTAACATTGGAGCAGAGTCTCTGGGACATGGGAAAGCCATGATGCCACAGTGGTATTTAAACTTTCTGGGTCTCATATGCTACCCTGGCACCATATGAATTATTCAAATCCCCACTTCAGGCCGTGACACATCTGATTTCCCAAACCTGCTGTCTTCTTCAAGGTCCATATTAACCAGCACATCAGGCCAAGCATGTGTGTGGTTTTTTGCACCATTTGGTGATTCCATTTTAAGGATCCTCATTCTCTGGTCTTTACAGGGTGTTCTTGCTGTGAATTTTCTGTTTCCCTTTTTTAAACAACATTTCATATTCCTCCCTTTACCATTTACCAGTATTTATGTGCCATATCACAAGGTGTCAAATAATTACACAAATCCCTGAGACTCTCTAAACAAATTTTAAAATCTCTGTAGCACTTTAAACTAGATGTTAACAGGTAGTGAAAAATTAGTAGTGACATGACTATCTACCACTGTGTAAATGGCAGTAAAAATTCCAACTTCACTGATGGCTGCAGAGACACTGGCCAAAAAGCTTTCAAGTCCTTCAGCTCCTGGTCCCWGTAAGGCAGTTGGCAGTCTGTTAACACAGCAGTTAGCTGAATAACAGCTTCTGGAAATGCCAGTGTGTTTGTTACAGTTCACTAACTGTATTTACCACTGCTCAAAAATGCTTGGCTTTATCAACAACTGTTTCGCTATGTGTCTGTAATTTCTCTATCTGAACACTGGTGCAAATGCATCTTGGTGCACAAACTGTATCATCTCCCATGGCAGGTCAGAGCCCTATATCACATAGCAGAGGGCTTCCTTAGAAGAAAGTCTTCTCCACTGCACTCAGCCCTGGCTGGGGTCACCTTGCAATGACATGGTCAAGAGAAATTCCTCTTTTAATCCCCCCAGCCACTACCCCTATCTTGGCTTCCCCAGACTCTTGCAGGTAGTCAGTCATTGCTGTTGTTTGATTTCCTTTGGTCAGACTCCTCCAGTGAAGCTCACAACAGAGATGGTCCTGTCTTTACTTGATACCTGAAGAAAAACAGTTTTAGATCTTCTGCATTAGTTCAGGATTTTGTGACCCTGATACCCCAGTCAGGGCTGTATTTGAACACATCCTGAGTTCAACCTAGAGCCCAAACATGAGCCAATATCTTGATATTTACACACAAATACTTACTTGAATTTAGTTGAACTGAAGTAACTGGCCATTCAGATGTACTTAATTCAAAATCAAGATAGCATAATTCATGATATTTTGGATTTGTTTCTGATGCAGGCAAGGCCTGATTTAGGCTGAATGGAAACAAAGTTCGAACTGAAGTAGGATAGGGGATTCGCAGACTGTAAGACCAGAAAGCACCAATGGGCTATTTAGTCTGACTGAGCTAATATCTTTGCAACGGCAAAATTAAATCTTCTGGAAAAGGCATCCAGTATTCATCTGAACACTACAAAACAGAAAATATTCTACTTCCTTGGGCTGTAGCAGGGCTGATCACCCTCACTGTTAAAACATATGTTCTATTTCTCTGTGTCAGGGCCTGAGAGTGCTCCCATCCCTTCCCTGTCCCTGCCCAGCCCCAGACCTGGCCCCACCTCAGCCCAGCCCAGGGCCATCAGTCGCTGCCCCACTACGCTGCAGCAGTGCCAGTTCCAGCCCCACCATGGCCCTGCCCCTGTCCAGCCCCGAGCCCCTCAGCCCCCACACCAGCCCCAGGACMCCCCAGCCAACAGCACCCGGACAGCCTGAGAGATTCGAGTGGCTTCATATCTGCCATTTTCTACCCAGGAAGATACTCCATGCTAAAAGTGAATTGCTTCTTTATCCGCAATTTGATTATCGAAGCATACTGAACTGTATACATCTCTCCTTGTGAGGTGACTTTATGAGCATTTGGCCTAAATGCTTCCCCGCACCCTCTCCAGTTCTCAAAAGTTCCTTTAAGTATGTGAACAGCGGCTCTACACCCCTGCCTTCCTATGCGCTGTGTCTGTACCAAAAAAAGGGGATGACATTACCTCTCTGTTCTTCTGCACAGGTAAGAAGCCAAAGATCACACTGGTTCTCCTGGAAATGGCTGCATCCAGGGGCTCATGTTTACCTGCTAGACCACAATGTATTAAACGTCCACCCTGTTGCTTGCATGGGCTTAGCTAATGTGGTTAAAAAACATATTGTTACTTTAAAAGGTGCATTTTCTGTGGAGACAAAGTCCAGAGTTCAGTTTTCAAGTCTCTTTTTTTCTCATGATGCCTTTGTAAACTTTAATGGTGGTGGCCTGAGGCTCCCAGACCTGGCAAACATGAACAGCTTTTCATTTTTATAAAAATGAGCTGAGATCGTGGACTGAGTTTTCCRTTGTTTATCAGCCCTAGTAAATATCTGTGGGTGTCTCTGTTCATAAAATATTTTGTATTTGGGAAGGAGTCTTTCCAAAAAAAGAGAGAGAGGGAAAAATGGGGGGAAATATCTGGAATGCCAGCAGTAGCAACAGCCAATGCAGTGAATGCCAAGAGGATTTTAGCACTGTTTGTGGGGGGTTCATTGCTTACTCCTATCCAGATCATATTGTCTTTTCTGTCTCAAGGATGACATTACCAATTGAAACAAAGAGTTTACCTTGCAGCTCTATTTGCAAACAGAGTTGATTGAAGTTTACTTTCTGGAACAATTTTAAGCAGCCAAGAAACAGACAGGCAATCCTGACTGTAGTAGATGTTCTTTAAAGAAAATACAGGTGGAGACCCAAAGTGTCAATTTTTTCCTGGTCAGGACCTCCATGTCTTATACAGGAGAGCTGAGATGTTTCAAGGACATGTTCTTCTTGTTTGGTGCAGGGATTCCTGAGTATGCCATTCATAGTTTCCCAGTTTCCCACGGAGATTTGAAAACACCGAGAGTGCCCTTGTTGGGAAAGTGTGCAAACAGTCCCTCAAAGTATGCTCATTTCTAGTGCCTTTCTGATACAAAGGCATTATGCTGTAGGAGGAGATTAAAAAAGTGTTTCTTGAAGTTTTGATATACAATCCTGGCCACAAACACAGCAAACCTGAAAAATGTTCTTGGGAAATGTCATCTTGACGTATCATTTAAGATGTTTTATTTGTGCTCATCTCTTCTGTCCAGACTATGTCTTCCACAGCATATAGTGGCGTACCCCAGATAGGAACCATCTCCTATGCTGTATCCCTCATGTTGTCCACAGAGAAGATAAAAGTACCTGAACCAAAACACCCATGTGGCAGCAACTCCAAATCAGATTTTGCTGGAATTGGACCTTTTCTTTTTTAATAGAAAGTTCCATATTCCATGAGAAACAGATTCTTTTGCTTCATCGGCTCCAAATTCCAATTTTCTGTCAAAAACAGTTCAAACAGAACATTTTCAGCTAGCCCTCACACTTTGCAACAACCCTCATGTTTATGCTTATTCTCTTCTGGCAAGTACAATTAAACTTTGGAAAATTTTTTCCTCCTTCACTTTTCTGTCTGAAAATTTATGGGTTCACTGCATTTCCTGGTAAACTGAATCTTCTTCACTTTGTGAACCTGCAAGAAAAAACAGTGTCTTTTTTTTAAACTTTGATCAATATTTTTCTGCCTTCCCACCTATAAGATGGCTTTAGTGGGGGGCTCATAAGAGGCTGTGAAGCTAAATTATCTCTGCTAGTCATTTCAGATCTTAGATACTTACATTGTTAGTAGTAAAATTTGTTTTCATTCATTTTAATAATAATGAATCCCACCTATGGAAAACAAAACTTCTAGAACAAAACAAAACAAACCAGAACCTCCCTTCAAGAGTCAGGAATATAAACCAGGATTACTTTCTCCCCCTTATTCTTTTATTGCTCAGAAAAAAAACCTACATGTGCTGTCCAGCACTGGTCCACACTGCAAATGTTATCACCCCGCTGCTGCCATCTTACTGGTAGTTCTTGTGGCTGAGGTTTATACTATAGATTAAAAGGTCTTACGCTTCTCCTTCTCATATTGTTCAAGCTGGATTCAACATATTTTTATTAGGTGAAAGTGCTGTTTTCAGTTTGTCTTTACTGAATAAAAGGAAAAAAATGAGACACCCATGTGAAAAAAGTTTGTATTCAAAGGGTATTGCGAGGGTCAATCCTTGTGCACTCAGGATTTACTTACTAGCACACATCCCGACCATTGGACTACACAATGTACCTCTGGGCATACATGCATTATGACACAGTTTTACATAGGTACATGAAAACACATGTATTGCTTCTTGAAAATCTGGGTATACCCACTGCACAGACAGCAGAGCAAAGGAGAACTTAGTAAAAAATTAAAAAATTAAAAAGCATATGTTTTTATATTCTAAAGCACTGGTCTGAGACTGAGAAGAATTGGGTTCTGTTCCCGGAGCTCCCACAAACATCCTGTTGAGCAGGGCTGTAACAATGCTGGCATTCGAGGATGTCAGAGTAACAGGTTGCATACCAACCTCAACCACGCTATTTCCTAATTTTCTCAATCTATACATGATATTATTGCTAGGCATTTTTGCTTGGTTTGGGGGAAGGTGGGAAAGAGGGAGGGATATTGGGAGGATGAGTTTTTGACAACMGGTGTGCAAACTCAAGTTCAAGAAAATAAAAGTGAGAAACACCAAGACCCAGTGCAGATCAGAATAAGAATAAAACACATGCATCTTAGTCATCTTGCCTCTTTCCTATTTATGGAACTAACCTAACTCTCACCTCTAGCTAGACACTCTGTCTCCCTGGGAACATAAATTATTGTGTTGGTTTATGTTGGCTTAGCATATTTTGGTTGCTCATGATGAAAGGAGTGCTTTTAAAGAAGCCTAGGTAATATTGCTCCTGCTCATTCTGTTCTGCTCCAATATCTTTCCCAAGCTGCTAATATTTGTAACAGAACAGTTGTCATTCTGAGTTTTTCATTCCTCCCCCTGAGATAGCTGTCAATGCATACAGTCAAACTCACGTAGCAAGAAACTGCATTGCTATTCTCCAAGAGATCCCGAGTTACCAGCATGTGGTTCTCATTTGGAAAGATTGAGAAGGAGCAGTGTTCTCGTAATAGCTCCAAATAAAAACCATCTACTTGAAACTAAAGAGTACAGTGAGAGGTGATGTCCTCAGGAATACTTTTTTTTTTTTTTTTTAAAGCCAGAGTGGTACAAAAAGATGCATTCATTTGCAGGCCTCATCATCTTGCCAGGATATAGAGAAGACTCCTTTCTCTATGACCTCAATGAATTCAAGAAGCACTACTAAAAATGGGAGCATTTGCATCAGTGCATCATGGGGATCAGACTGAATCTATATCCTGATTGAAAGTGAAACATATTCAAAGGCAGAGAAATTTTTAAAGCATTTTTTAGTTTTAATATTTCCTAGGCTGCTGCCACAGAGCAACATTAAAASTATGCTCATCTAATTTTCTTACCTAAACACATGAAGCCACTTACAACCTTCACTAGGGCCTACACATCACTGTAAAATCCTATTTTGTTTTACCTTTCTACTATAAAGATTGATTATTTCTATTTGACTCACTAGGTATACTTGAAGCATCAGCCATTATTCTGAAAACCTCCTCAATAGTATTGTTTAGGTTCAACATAAATTCTATTGCATATAACTGCTACAGAATATCACATATGCAAGTTTGATGTAGCTAACCCTTTTCTAGGATAAACGATATACACAGTCTGAATTAGACAGGTCTTATTGGCCAGCTTTGTCATCTGAAAGATTCAGCTCCCAGACTTAACTTGGTTACCTCCTAAGTTATGGGACTCAGAAAGCAGGAGTGATCTGACAAAGCGAATAAGCAGGGAAGTCTATATTATAGGCAGTTTACTCTTAATAGAAAGGATCAGTGTCTATGAAGTCTCTTAAGAAGTTTGGCTAAATAGCAGGAAGAGTGGACCAGGATGGAAAAATGTGGGAATTAGGTCTAGGACATGCTACTGTATTAAGCTTCAAACCCTGGAAAGTATAAAGGCATGGTCTTGCTGGATGTGGTATCATGATTTCTTGATAGCAAGAGAAAGGGTCATGGAGATATTTGTGAAGTAAGAGGAAATATTTATCAAACACATGATGCCAAACATTATGGCTTCCTATGAAAAAAGGCTTCCTGTGATGCAAGTAAAGTCCGGTCATATTATTTTTGAAAAGAGCTCATTCTGATGAATTTTCCACTTTAAAAAATTTGGAAACTCAAAAAAATTCCATTTTTTAAAGAAAATTTGTGTTTCTGAATAAACCTTTCTTTCTGCACTGAAAATTAAGTTTAGTTTTAGGAAAGTCTTCTAATGTATATAAAGCAGATCTGCTTGAATAACCTAATTAACCTTTTTTTTTCCCCCTTTCCCAGTGAAAGTTCTTCTAATTGTCCTAAATAAAAATATAACAGTCAAAAATTCTCAAATTTTTCCTGAATAATAATTTTTTTTCCCATGCCCCTTGCCTTGTTTCATTCTTTTATTTTTCTTTGGGTTCCTTTTAGTTTTTTGATTATTCTGAAAAGGGAAGAATTTCAGCTTTCACACAGATCAGAGTTTAAAGTGACCACATTATTATTGTGAGCATTATTGCTGATTAATAATTATTAACTCCCTTTGGCAGTAGTATAGATGATTTCCCAGCTCCATAGCTTGAGATGGGGAGTCAGAGAAAATCATATATGCTCTGTGACAGCAGGTGGGAAACCTGTTTGTCTCATATGGGGTTCTCAAAATCAAGGATAAAACAGACTTCCTAAACGCTTTCTTGAGCATGCTGAGACAGGGTGAAGATTCAAGGAAAGTCCACACACTCTAGATATTGCTTAGTCAGCCTCCCAGAGTTTAATTCATAACCATCATACTTGTAGTGATATACGGGGAATTAGGCAGAGACAGTGGATGCCAGSCAGATGATGTGAATTGGAGCAGATCTGTAGGTACTTTGCTTATCCTGTGTCTGGAGTAACTAAAACATACCTCTAAACACCTGTGCAAAAAATAAATTACTTTGAATAGGAGCAAGTCCAGAATCTTACCCTTTAGAAGGATTCTGTAGAGTATTTCTTGGTCATTCAAGTCATTTTGCTGTTCAGGAATGCTATGAACAACCATGAATAAGCTAGTAAAACGTGTTTCTGTTATTGATTTTTCCCTCAGTGTCTCAATGTAATTTATGGTTATGACTTGATTATGTTTCTGACATTCCATGCGGCAGTCTAAATGCAGTCACCCCCATGGTGCAGAAGGAGAGGCCCAGAAGGCACCTCCAGACTACTAGGCAGGTATTCAGAAGAGAAACCAGAAAGAAGAAGAAATTCAGAAGAATTTTGTATACTAATTGCAGTAAAGTTAAAAAAACATCCCTCCCTATAGGTTCCATTGGGAGGGACAATAGAAGGGGGTAGGAGTGGCAGCAGGGATTTCTGTCAGATGTAGAAAGAAGAGCGAGGACAACGCTGGCTCACTGCAGGATGCCTGTTTTCCTCCTACCAATTTTGAATGACTGCCAGGGAAAGAATATACTCAAGAATATCTCTCCCTAGAGTGCCTGTGTTCCTGACTGAAGTTCTAAATACATACAAAATGACTCAGCTATACCTTCAAGATTTGAAATAGAACTGGTCAAAAAGTTTGTCTAAAATCTTGCTGCTAGAAAAGAGGATTTTGTCCAACAGCGTTCATGAGAAAGCATCTTCAGGAATTTCAGTTTGAGGTTTCCAGCAGAAAGACAAAATACTAAATTAGGTCTCAAAGACTCCAAAAGTAAAACTCTATTTTTTCCTTTTATTTTTTCTTGCCCAGTAAGATGTTTGAGGCAGTTGTATTCCCACCTTTTACTTTATCTTTTTTCCCGATGTGATTCCTCCTTCTTCCTTTTGTTCTAATAGTTAAAACAGCAACAGAAAATGGAAAACAACTCAACTGCCAGTCAGAAAGACTCTTTAAATCACCTCTACTCCTCCAAAAAACTTCCGACTAAAATAAAATGTTCCATTTTATTATTTCTAACWTTTCAAGCAGAGAAATCTCCAGATGATCTCCAGAGGTCTCTTCCAACCTCAGCCATTGTGTGATTCTGTGATAAACAACTGCTTAACAAGTCAACGCTCTGACTAGAACAAGAGGAACCAGGTTGTCTGACTCTCTGCCTAACACTTAACAAGAGCCCTCACAGACTATCAGTGCCATTGTGCCATCGCCTTGAAGAAGGGACTAGAAAAGCGACTGCAGCCTGTTCCCTCTCTCACGCTTCTGCCTCCCATGTTGCAGAGTTAAGAGAAGCATCTTCAAAGAGAAAAGGTTCGGAGGGAGGGACCATAAATCTGTCTGAAATTGTTCTCATGGTGGTAGATTGCTCGTCTACCAGAACACCACTGGGTTTGGCTTTGTTTAACAGCTTGGCATTCCCCCAAAATTAAGTCAGGCCTTTAATTTAGATGCTTATTTTATACCTTCAAGTTTGAATACTTTGGTCCAAGACATTTAAAATGTACCCATTATTCCTCAGATCACATAATCAGATAATGCTACTAATAATGCTACCTAATTGGCTTTTCTTTCTACTAAAGCATATTTCTCTAGTCCTGATGATTGTTATAAAATATAATGTGTTTCAATTGTTACATTAGAAAAGAATTAAAGAACCTTAATATTACAATGGACTTTTCCTCCTACTTAGGTATAAATTACTTTTTCTGACACAAATTTCTGGAGTAGGAGTTAAGTCTGGTCTCAATGAAACTAAACCTGCCATAGCTTCAGCAGAACGCTGTTTGCAAGGGGATGTCTTTTTTTTCTTTGAGAGCAAGCAAGAAACAGTGTTTCCCTTGTACTTAAAGTCTGGATTCCACTCACTATGGATATGGTTTCTATGATTGTTATATGAAGCCTTTGTCTGTCTGTAGTAAAAAWTGTTAGGTTCTGTGCTATAGGTGAATATTAGGCCTCAGGTTAGACTAGATCTCTGTTCCTCAGCTAAGTATATTGTATTTCCATAACAACCTAACAATTCTTGGCAGATTAGTAATAAAAAAAAATATTGTGCATGAATATCTCTCTAAATGTGTCCTGGGAGAAGGTCTGGAAATTAAGAGCAAACACACAACAGGAAAAGATTACCATCAGTATAATACCAAAGCAGCTGGCATCACTTCTTTAAGAAAATGCTATCCCACTGTGTACACTATGCCATGCTCTTCACAGCACAAAAGCAAACAAGCTTCTGAGCAGTTAATTTATTGAATTTCCAAAAAATTGTCTTAGCAAAATCCAAACAAAACAATAACACAGGAATTAGAGTAACTGTTTAACATGAAGTATGGAAAGAAATTACAGAAGTCTTGGAAAGAACTATTTTGTTTGTTGTCCTTCTGTCCCAGCAAAATAGAGCTTGTATGAAATTTCTTAAGGCTTATTTTGGCTGGAAAAGAATAATTGTACTGTGTTCTCTATAGGCCGATTATGGTGTTAAATTAATTTTCATGCGTGTACTGTTCCCTAAGTGAATCTATTTGTTCTGATTCAGTGACACCCCTGTACAAAATCTGATAATTAGAATTTGTCCAAGAATGGAGGCAATATTTCTAGCTTCACTTAATTATTGAAATGTGATAAATGTAGGCAGGTGGGTAGGAAGTTGAAGTGGGCGAAAGAAACCCAGGCTTCCATATCACACTGTTAGACTTACTCTTTGAGTAAATACCATGCCTATTTATTCTTTGCTGTTGTACATAATATAGATATTCTATTTATTGAATTCTGTTGAGGTGCTACAGGGCTTAATTTGTTATAAAATGCACTGAGACTTTCCGAATACTGTTGCAGAATGGCATGTATTAAACTTGCCTTGGAAGTACAAGGAAATATATCAAAGACACTGGGCTTAGATATACTCATCTGCCTTAAGACTGAGCCAAATTCAGGAGTGAGGTGGACCCATCTTTTGGCAGACTCCATTGAAGTTGTGCCTGTTAATGTCATGTCTGAATCTGGTCTGCTGAGCAGACCAATGCAGAGACCTTCAGTTCACTTGGCTCCATGTATTATGAAACCAAAAGAACAGCACCTTGTAGTGTAATGCAAACAGATCCACCCCTTCCATACAGCCAAATGATGAGCCATGCCACCAAATTTTGCTTGAAATCTGGCCAGGCCCACCTAATATAGACAAAAAGAGCTCACTATGAATTATCCTGGTTCTCCCCTTCTTCTGGATCAAGCTTGTTGCCTTTCTCATACTCTTAAAACTGTCAGCTTTGTGGGACAAATTGTCCTTAGTGTTCAACACAGGAACAAAACTTGGAAAGAAAAGGGGGGCATGAAAGACAAATTTATTCATAGTAAGGAAAATATCATTAGGCAATTCAAGCAGTAAAGTAGCTTTCTCCCAAAGTGATATAAAATACTCAAATGTGGAGCCCAAATTGACTTGTGCTTGTCCAGGTGCTCATGCCATGAATCCTTTCGAAAATGCTGTTTCTGTCCAGCCTGCTTTCCTTCTCTAGCAAAGTATCCTCTCAGACAGTCCCTTCTGAAGGGATAAACTGCTAAACAGAAAGTGCAGAAACTGTTTTTTAAGAGAAACGGCTAATTGCCATGGAGAAACTTTTCTCTCTACTGGAATTGGCATGTTGCCAGAGTGGGTACCAGGCATATGGTCTGTTCTCTGTAGTCATGAAGGGTTGAGGTTCCTTCTTCACCAGTTAAATTAGATACAGGAGATTGATCAGGCACTCCAATTAAAAGYAAAGCAAAGCTAGCCCAATAGGAGGTAAATCACTGAAAGGCTCAGCTGAACAGCTGAGTTCTACTGCCTTCCTGTGGGTAGAAGACCATGGATTATTTCAGGTGAAAAATGTTCCTTATGTTACGGGCTCAGTACATTTAAGTAAAACTGTAGTAGTGTTGGATGAATGTTTCTTATAACTTAGCTGAGTGGATTCTCTTCAGGCTCTGGTTTGACTAACATCTTTTCAGCCGATAGGGAAAGTAATTGTGGCAGTGATGTTCTGGAAAACTGTTGTAGTTTACATGCTCATTGATTTTTCCAGATCTGTGGAATGGTAGGAGGACAGTCATTTCCAATAGCCTAAGAAGATGTGAGAAAAGATAGTCACCTAGAAGATGTGTTTACAGGTGAACACACCAAAAGTACACATGGAAACAAACCACTTGTGAGATGTGATGGCTGAAGCACAAAAACACCACATCCAGCCTGCTCCCTGATGAGTTTATTTCATAATTAACACAGGCAGGATTTGAGGTTAGGTCTTGCTCCCACAGAAACCAGTGATAAATCATTTTCTCTACTGAGCATAAGGTGCTTAGCCCACAAGCCGATGGATTCTCACAGGATCTAAGTGGTCCATGTGTCTCCCATCAGTCCTGAAATCCTTAAGTCTCAGAGGGAGGATTGATGTGATTCTTCTGAGTGTAACACAGCAAAACTTTGTAGGTGTGAACAAAACACTAGGCTACGTGAAGGCTAGGAAAGTTAAGTATCTAGTGCTCCTCGTATAGTTCTTTACAATATGACAGTAACAACATAATGCTGCTGTGGTGACTAAAGACCCTACTAAGAAAAGCCCCTGTGCCAGGGCACCACTGATGCCATGGGAGGTATTGTGAAGAAGTGTAAATTTAAGAAGAGAGTGGGATATTCCATCAACCAGTCAGCTATGAGGATGCTTCTTCAGGTGATGTAACTGGAAAATACACATCTACGAAGCACCCATCCTTGGAGTTTTAACACTGAAGAAACACATACTAGTGACAGTTTCTCTGTTTTCAAGGGTTAAAAAAAAAAAAGAAAGAAAAGAAATCTGAAGGCTCCAAAAGAACTGTGCAATAAATTGGCAGATTCTGCATTAAACAAAGCTAGAAGGAATGTTTTACTAACCTAAGTTAATGATCATGTGTGAGGTGACAGGGAAAGGAAATAGAAGAACAGAAGAGAAAATGTTTGTTCTTTCTTTTTTTAGCAAAAACGTAAAACACTGCATTCTAATATTGATAAGAAAAAATACATAATGACTTGATCAGTGTGTGATTGCTCCTAGCCAATGACCAGTAAAAAAATTTTTATTTAAAACAACATATTTCTTCCAGAGTTGCTAAATAATCATTATAAACATCCATGCAATTCTGATAATTTGAAATAACAAAATCCTAAGCAGCTTGAATGCAGACTCAATTCAAAAAAATTGCTGTTTTACTATTCCCCCACAGCACTAATGATTGTAAACTAGCATACAATGCCCAAGCCAGCTCTCATTTAACAGTCCTGTTTGGGAAATTATGCTTAACGCTAATAAATGAAACAATCATCCAAAACACAGCTGACTTCTGGTTTCATTTTAGGCAACAAAATTCCTTTGTGAACTGGTGATAGTGCATTTTACAGACACTGGGATAGCAGCAGGGGGACAGATGCTTCATCTGGAGGAAAGCTTTGAAAGATGCTGTTATCAGCTCTCCCTGGCTAGCTGAGCTCTGATATGTTGCTATAAAATTGACCAGTGGATTCTAGTTAGGCTTTCGGACAAAGAATTCCTATTTGTGTAGCTAGGCACTGGAATAAGAGACCTGATTTAAGGGTACTCAGTCTTGCTTTTGGAAGAAATGCTTAGAAAACTTGAGCATCAGAGCATGTCTTTTGGACAGTTCATTTGAAGTGTCTGAATTTGAAAATCTTAGTTCCTTCATATGAACTGTTAGCCAGGTCTCCTAAGGAAGTGAGACGCGTTTATGTGTATCCCTAAAAAAAATTTGAACTCCTTGGCCAATTTCAGGACTATTTGACAAAGGAGTGAAGATCTTTAAGATATTGTTATCTACAAGTCTCTTAAAAGTAGGTAGCCAACTGGAGAAAATAGATTCTGCAAGGACAGAGAGAAAGGTTCAGCACACATTAAATAACAAAGCTTCTGATAGGAAAGAGCAGTTGTGAGTCCATGAAAACCTTTAGCCAGATCTTATACCAAGGAATCCAGTCACAGATGTCAAGCTGGCCCTACTTGTTCCACTACTCATGGAAATGCTCGTTTTTTCTTGATGATTTTCCTCCCAGTACTTACCTGGTTCTGTGTCTTGCATATTTACATAATTAGCTTCATGAAACTTGTTTCAAATTCTCCATCAGGACCTCTTAGCATTCCTGGGAAATGCATAAACAAGTTAATGTGGGATGCTGGGAGAGATTCCCAGCTGGTCACATATGGGTGAGTCTAGCCGTAGGACCTCATAGTTTAAATCTGCAGGCCCTCCCCAGAGCATCTCACTTAGCAAGCTCATCGGTAAATTTCTTTGTGGTTTGCCAAGTTATAGTGATGGGTAGCTCCCAACAGGGTCCGGGGCAACTTTGCCTGTTTATGGACAGTGCACAGCAGGACTTTCTTTGGCCAACGTCGTCTGTGCGGGTCTTTGGGTCAAAGGAAGTCAAATCTTTCATCCCAACATGTGTTTACATCCCATTGCACAAGGGCAGATAAATTGTTCGGTATCAGTCAAAACAAGCATGGCTAATATCTGTTTTCCCACTTCTGCTATTTTTTTGCTGACAGGAGAAACAGTGACATTGGACCAACAACTGAATGGTATATAACCCTGTGTAGATTTTTAATCTTCTTTCAGTTTAAAGAAGAGGATGAAACAGATATGAAATCTAAAGTAGCATGCCCGAAACTAAACACTGGAGCCAGTATTTTCCTCTGGAAAACAAACACCAGTAAAACTTGGCAGATCTAAATCCTGCCAGCTAAGTTGATCTCTAATTAAAAAATATATTGAAGGATTAATTTTAAACTAGTGGCATTAAAGGCACTTTCCCCCCTTCTCTCCTATATTATGCATGTCTATTTTGAAATTCACAATCTGTGAAAGCCAGGAAGAACCACATAATCTGATAGTCTCATTCCTGCCACATAGACCCTTGCTCAGCCACAACTGCTCCTGGCGCAGCATCCTGGCTGAACTAGTGAATATCTTTGGGGGAAACACCAACCYTGATTTAAGAAGTGAAATTCTGTCCCCACTGCAGCATATGGAAAGACTTCCCCACATCCTGGTTATGTAATTACTACCTAAGCATTTGGCTGTGACCAGCTTTCAGCAAATCTGAAGAAACACAGAGGAACTTCATGATATTTGCTCTACACATCTCCATGCTGGGGATCCACAGTGATGTTATTTGATGAAGTGGTTGTTCTCTAGAGCTCTGAGTAATTCCTAATTTCATTATATGTGACCAGAGCTAGATTCAAAATGACATCCAAACAGATTGTAATCTAGGAAATCAGCAGCACAGCTACAGATGCAAAAACACAAAATGACAAATTTACCATACTGCAGCATCAGATGATTTGCAAATGGGAGAAACCAGACCTTCCAACAGAGCTCACAGCAGAGCAAATTCATTTCCAAAGTGCAAAAATGAGCACTAACAGATGGAAACGAGCTGTAGTGAAGTTATCAGTTGTATCATCCATACTGCCAGTCTACAGCAGTAGTTTCAAACTGTGAACTGCGACTGCTTGTGGTCCACAGGCTATTTCTAAGGAGTCTTTGAAAAGCAGCGAAGAAAGATCTGCTGTCAGCAGCTTATATTGACTCCACTGGAGAAAGAACCTCTTCTGAAAAAAATTACAAATTTACAAACTGAAAAGGGTTAGAAATTACTAATTTAAGAGACTGTTGCCTTTTTCCTACACTAGCAAAGCAATAGGGCAGCTGTTTCTGAAAGAGCAGACAAGTGAAGACAGAGAGCAGAGAAATAAATATAATGAAGAAACTTCAAAAATAACTGCATAAAGGGTTATCAAAAAATTACATTTTCCCTAAGGACCTTACAATGAAATTACATTTTTTTCACTCTTTTTCCATGAGAAATGCCTGAATCCATATTTGAGTTACAAAGCTGGTGAAGTATATGGAACCACTTACGATAAAATCACAGGAGTATATCATGTCTTCATACCTGCCAGCACAGGGAAGTTAGACTCCAACCTAGGGAATCCCCTTTCCGGGAAATCCACTAAATGAATTGAAATGYCTTTGAAATGAAGGGTTGGACTTCACTACACTAAGTCCCCCATATAATGTCCAGAGTAGCCTGGGATTTCTGGATGTTTGGAAATGTAGTTTATCATCCAAGGTGAGGAGGACAATAGATTAGCACTAAGGGTGAAGGTCCATTGCCCAAAGCAATAGAATTGGCGGTTACAACTTTTAAACTACAAAAGAAAATGCATCTTCACAGTAGTGTCTCTGCTTCCTTTAGCTCTTTCCATTTGTGTAACTTACACTCATAATTCCCTTTGCAATAATTTCTAGAGCTTTGCATAACATTTCAGGGTTTAACCCAGTTCATGACCTGAAAAGTTACCTAGAACTTGCTGCTGTACATCCTATATTTTAGTCACACCGAGACAACAAGAGGAAGATATACCTGAACATTCACTCCAAATGAATCTCACTTGTGAGTTATCTGACTTGGTAGTCAAGCAGACAGACAAACAAAACTTGCTTCAAGTCAGCTGAAACATAATTTCATGATCTTTGATTTTGATTTTCTGGAAATGATTTTTTTCTTTCTTCTGGAGGCAAACTTTCTTTATCAAACCTGACCAGAATCTGTGCATAGCTATGCTGCTCCTACCCCCCAAAATGCTTTCTTGGGGAGTGAGTTTACTATTCACCACAAAATTTAACCCAACTCTCCTCCAGTCAAAAAGCTTTTTGGCAAGCCTTTAATCTTTCTACTTTAGCTGAAGATTTCAGTATGGAATCTGTTTTCAGACTAAATAACTAAATTAAAGCTGAAAACCATTATAAATCAACCCACATTAATAATTTCTCTTCAGAATCAGTGCCTATGGCTTTCTAGAACACATGTAACCCAGCTTTGTGATGCAAATTGTAGATTTGCTATGTTTCTGGAAACACAGATGTGTGTACAGCCTGGGCCTTCAACCTTGCTCTGTTACTGGAAACAGGTTCTCACAAGACTTGTACAAGGATGGTGAAACTCAACTGGAATAGAAGCAGTGCATATAACTTCTACGGTTCTATTCAGCAGGACCAATTTTATCCACTATTAGAAATGCCTAATCTGCTGGTTGTCCCTTAAATTTTAGCTTTTGCACTCTTCTGACTCAACTTTCTAAAGATCCCCCAAAGTAAAACTTACAATTTGCTGACCTTTCACAAAAATGAAAAATGGATCAACATTTTTTCCTTCTGATGATGGCCTAAACCATTACATCAGTACAGATGTCTGGATTACATATTAGATGTTTTGATCCTAGCTTCACCCATGAGAAAAAATAAAATTAAACTTAAAAAATATATCTGRTCCATAAAATCAGCATTGCCTTGTTCTTCAAATCCCTATCTTGGTTTCACATACTCCTCATTACTCAGAAAAGTCAGCCAGTAAGCACAGATACATTCCTTTGTATCTGAGGCCAACTATGCCCTAGTCTGAGGTCTTAGGGGGAATTAAAGCTGAAGTAATGGTTGCCCTAACTTACTGCTGGCAACCAACCATTTCTCCTCCCTGTTCGTGGCAGTCCTTGCTCACTTCTGCAATACAGAATAGGTCCCATCTGTTTGTTCATGCCTGTATTATTAAACCTGATGGAAAGGCTGCTTGGAACCTGTTTGTGGGAATGGTTTGTGCTGGGGCTCACCTGGAGTCCAGCACAGTGTTGAGCCYGCAGAGCCTTGCTCTGAAGTGACAGCACTGGATCCCCTCTTTGAAACGGACCCAAGGCTACACTGCAGCCCGACACCTACTCGCACATGCATTTAGCTCATCTACCAACACCCCTCTGCGAGGTTTGTAAGGCACAGGGCATCAGGAGTATGTGTCCTCCACATACAGAGTACCACGGAGTAACATCCCTGTTGCACTGCAGGCTGAGGAGGAAGGGCAAGGGGCAGCAGCATCTCTATGAGCAGGTTAGCTCACAGCCTGTGCCCCTCGTGCTATTGCCTTGCTTCCAGGGAGCTGGGAGTACTCATCTTTAAGAGCACCCAAGCTCACTACCTGTGAGAGCATTTCTGTCTTGACTTTCACAGGAACACGCCATGATAAAGTGATACTTCGGTTCTGCTCTCAAATCTCGCTTATTCTGTAAATCCACGCAGTGCTCGGTGGAGTCCCCATCTCTGGTCACAAACACTGGCTCAGCATTCCTGGGGAACCAGAGCACAGCTGGTCTGCACAGCATTTTAAAGAAAGGTAGGGATTTTTGTGTGAGAATTAAAATCTGCCTGTGTGTCAGGTCGTCTGAATAAACATAGGTTTTGCTATTAATCACAGCACTGAGTGTTTATTGGAGGAAATTCACAAAGGATATTAGACAGAGGGCATTATCTTTATATGCAGAAACATCTATATGCATTTTCCTGTAGCAAATGTAACATATTTCACTATCTATTAAATGTTGCTCTTAAGAAAAGGAACTGAAAGTTCACCGTAAGACAAGCTTAAGAATAGCACAAGGAGGCATTTTACAAGTTTCCACATGCAGCTTTGCTTTTGCACTTCCACCTGGATCATTTGTATTCCACTCCTTGCTATCTTCGAAACAAAGGCTGTCAGCCACATCCAATTAGCTCAGTTTTGTGATATACTACAACCATATGGGGATTAGGATGAAAATAATCAGCTCCCTTATATTTATGGCAGACACTTAAGGAATGGGAAACTCTTTTGTGAAATCCTGCAGCGTGACTGAACCACATAGTACATCAGCTTGAGCTGAATTTTGCTCATGGAAATGTGTGTAAAAGATAATGAACATTAATAAACCTTGTGATACAATGGATTCACTGGCAGAATGTGACTTTGCTCTTCCTGAAATAGATCATTTATTCTGGTTTTGTTTTTCATTTTTTCTCATTAAAAAAATAGCAATTAATAGAAAAAATGTTGGAAGCTAAGTATCACCTAAATGCATGAAGAACAAAATGTGAAAATATCATGAGTAAAGCACTGCTGCCACCAATATACTGAGACTGGATGAAATGACCTGATAGGTCTCTCTCATCTGTGTTTTCCATTATCCGTAAGAAGATTGGCAACATTATATAATATATAGGAAAATTGGTACAACTGTGGTGTTTCACGGTGTGAAAGACTCTGTTTCAAGCCCATAAGAAAAAAAACAAAATAGAATAATAAAATAAAAGATACACTAAGAGTTGCAGTCAACCAAGACTGCATATGTATCCACTACTGGCTTCTCCTCTGCAACAAGATCTATATTTTCCATTTGAAAAGCAATACAAACTAAAGCAAGACATATGTGGAAATATCTCTGAAACTGAGTAGGCATTGTTACTGTTTCATTTCTATGGCTCAGGCCATAATGACCACTTTCTTAAACAAAATACAACAAAAGTGATGCTGAAAGTTAAAAGAAAAGAAAAAAGGAAAATATGATGATTGAGTTCCTGTGATCTAGTATTCATTCATGTGTTTAGTTACTAGCTAAAAGCAACGCCAGATTTTATGTGTTTTCTGTTGTCAGAAGACTCCCTTTGTAGCCTTAGCCCTATTGTGGGAGAAATGCAGACCTTCTGACTCTCAACTATAGAATCTTTTCAAACTTCATAAAAAAATGAAAAGGGCGTGAGACTTCTGATGTACCATGAAAGTTAGCATATTTCCTGGCTAAAAAATGCCCAAAGAGGTGCTTCCCAAAGCTTCTGACTGAACACCCTTGGTGTTTGGACCGTCTCTTCAAAAAGACTGTAGGCCTGAATCATGCTGGTGCCTCAATCCGTGTTTCTCTCTGTGAAAAGGATGATGATACCTGGGAAATTGCATGTCATAGATTTCAGAGATAGATGGTCCTTTCTTTCTATTTTAAAGAAATAAAAGGGAATAGAGGCTGCAGAGTTTAAAACAGCCTTTTTTCACACACACCCACACTCACCCACCCTGAGTGCACTGCAGGCATCCAGTAAATCTGTGCCAGTTGTCATTTTCTAGCATTTTATAGCTGTGCTGCCTGGCTCCAGGCAGAAATTGTCTTGAGAACCCCAATGTGGACTGGATATGCTGCATACCATAAGGGCATAACTTGGGAGAGTTAAAAGTCTCTGGGCTTTAAGTGGTGCAGCAGGCCCTAGTCCCAAGCCAATTTGGCTGGCCACCCTAAGGGTCAGCCCCTTCCTCTTTGCCTCCTCCCTCTCCCCCATCCTACCCCCAGCTGTGCATGGGCACATAGCTGGCCCTCTTCCTCTCTCCCAGTGCGCCCAGGGGAGGGCTCCTGGCCTCTTCTCATGCAGTGGTCCCAGCCTAGGTCTGTTTGCTATTTGCATTAGGACAGCATGTTATGGACTTGCTCCTTCACCTTTTCCACTGGACCACTGAAAATCTGGAGTGTGAGGCATTTCCTGTCATTAGCTATTTTCCTGGTCATTTTTCCTGATGAATATTCAAAGATAATGAAGTCAAACTGCTTGCCATCAAGTCGTCAGAATATTTGGTACCTTGAAAATAGTTCCAGCCTGAACCTGTGATATTTTCTGTAGGTTCTAAGGTTTCTTTGAAAATATTTCTTGCACTCTGTTTCTCTTTCTTTCTCTGTCTCACACACAAACCTCCAGATTAAAGATTAAAGATTTTGAGAGGTATTTAAATCATTAGTTTTTAGCCACCCCAAGAGTGAACATAAAGGCAACCACAAAAAAAGATAATGAAAAGCCAGCACTCTCTTGTAATCCTTCGCCATCAATGTGTTGATTAAAGAAAATGCTAAACTGCAGGGTATCAGCCAAGCCTGGAGAGGACCTATTGGTAGAATGAATGAAACAAAAAAAACAAAAAAAACAAACAAAAAAAAATCTAATTACACTTTGCTTGCATCTTTACTGAATAAGAAATACAAAAGGAAATTTATCTTTGTTGTGGTTCAGATTTCCTCATCCTGTTCAAATCTGCTCTTAATTTAGAAATATGCTGGTTTCTGCTTTCATATTTTCATTAAATGTTGCTTAGACTTCCTGGATCTAAAGGAAGCCTTGGGATTGGCCAGGAAAGCAAATGTCTCTTGAAATAAAGCACTCAAGCTACTGGGATGCAGGGGGCCAAATTCAGACCTTATGTATGGACAGGGAGATCATGCAAGGGCAGGCTGGACCTCTTGTACAGGTCAGAAAGTAAATGTGCTGCCTCTGAGAGCAATGCCGTTGTCCAGGAAGAGGAAATTTTGTGTTTCCTTTTCACGTGTATTCCCTCCATTCTTTTTCCCTCCTAGATCCCTCAGAGCTTTTCTCTTCATGTCTGTGTCTTACTGGCAGTTTAATGTCAACTCTGGCCTTCCCTTTCAGTTCCCTTTTTGGTTTCTCCATTACCCTCCTTCCACTCTGCATTCCTCTCCTCTCTGTCCCTCCATTTCACTTTTTCTTATCTTTCTCTTACTTTTATTAGTTTTTTTTAACTTCATGTTTTTTCTTTGTCTTCCACTTCATCACCTCATCCTTCATATATTTTGTCTTGCAAAATATTTTTTTTAAACCTATTTAAAGCAGCAACAGTGCAACTCAAGCTCCTGGGAGAACAGAGAGAGAAGGGCTAGAGAACAAGCTTCCTCTCTCAAACCTAACTTTGACACAAGGAAATATATCGCAGACTGAGAGAAGCATGCCTCCCATCTGCAGAACATTAAAGAACATGTGTACAGATGCTGGTTGGTCATATGGTGCTGTGAAGAAAGAGGAATTGTTAGGTGAGTTTACTGAGAAAAGACATTTGTTGAAGGAGGACACTATTTCTCAAATGCCCCTTAACTGAGACTCTCATTAACTCTCACACTGCTGAAGCATAGTGATCTGTCGCTGTTCAGTATGGATTTGATGGATCAGGAAGCAAGAAGTTAGGGTTTGTCATTGATGATATAGGGCTGCAGTACCCAGCCATTTTTTCTGCAGTGGGTCACAGCCCACAAGGGTAAAAAATCTGAGCTATGAAGTAATATCCTGTTATTTAACAATATCTGCCAATGTGTTTTTTCTTGTGTTGTTTTGGATCTTGGTCCCAGTGATGGGCCAGCCTGGGGTCTCAGAAAGCTGAAACCAAGCTGTGGGTTGAGGAAGCCTACTGGGAGCTCTGCACTGACGGAGCTAGGACTGCTCCTCAGGTAGTGGTCAAAGTAGTGTTTGGCATGCATCAGTTTTTGAGTGAAATGTCTGGTAGAAGATAAAGATGTGTTAGGATGCTATTTCAGGTTTTAGAAGGATTTCTTTCAATCCCACAGCAGACTCATTTTGCAAGCCTGCAAGGTATGCTATATATGTCTGCAGGTCACTATTCATGCTGCCATGGCTTTGCTGCTTTAACTGTGCTGTGCAGGTACAAACTAGTATAAATACCCTTGCCCGTATTGCAGTTTTCTTCATGATCTTTGTGTTACAGTGGTAAGTTCATCAGTTCATCAGCCTTGTTAAATTAAAATATAGAATTTCTTTGCCTGATACACAGATAGAAAGGTGCTCAGAGACCGCAAAATGAAACTCTGCTGAAGAATTACAAAAGCTTGGAAATCAGACTTCTTTCAAATAAAAATGATTTAAAAAAATCTCAAGTTGGGCTGAAAAACAAGAATGTCTATACTTTTCATATCTAATTTTGTGATAAAACCAGTGTCAAAATGTCCCTTTTTAGTGTTGACACCATGCTTTTTAGATAAAGGAAAGGAAGTTTCAACATAAAGAACATTGAACTGACAGCATATTTTTTAAAGCAAAATTTCATGGAATTCTTCAATATCACATGAAATCTGTCAGTCATGTTTTAGGGAAAACAGTATCTCTCAATGGAAACATCATTCAGCATTTTTTTTTCTGACTGGCTACTTAGAACAGATACAGGCAATCTCAGGGATGTTCTTTAGGTACTGGGTGGGCTTCACAGACATTTATAAACTGTTGTTTGTGCCGTAATACAAAATTGCAGCCTTCCACCTGTAACAGATTTACCTCATAGACTATGCTAAGCTTGTATAAGTGCTTTTCTTCATCAAGTATCTGTTCAGCCAGGAATGGATTCTACGTCAGTGCAAAGAAGCATTCTGTATTTGATGAGAAGTAAACAATCCTGTGCACTGAATTAATGTCAAGAGTAAAGAGAGTATCTAGTGAAAGGATGCCTCAGACGACTTTATTTTACAGAAAAGGTTTTTCACATACATGTAATTGATTCTCATATCACTATCTTGCTTCCCAATACACTTTGTATTTCAGCAGTGACATTAGTCAGAGGACAAAACAAACAACAAAATAGGGAATGTGGACCTAGAAAAGATGATAATACTGCAGATACTTCTATTGCTGACCTAGATGAAAAACGGAAGACTATTTCACTCCCTGTCATCCCCCACCATTTGCTGTTCTAGAGAAGTGTGTTGTTCTGAATACTTTCCACATAAGCTTTTGTTTAAAGAAAAAAATACCATGCAATATTTATGCTTTTTAAACAAAGGACACATTTTCACTTATAAAACTTGAACTGAAACAATTAAATGGGACAAAGAGTACAGTTTGTATCAGTAATTTACTATAATTGTTCCAATGTTTCAGACATCAATAAACTTAATTGGTTGCTATTTAATGTCAAAGTAATTGCTTCAAAATGACATCAATTTGCCATCCTAAAGAAAACAAAAGCAATAAACCTTTCACTTTCTACATTAAAGACTCTTTCACACTAGTTTCTATTACAAAACCTAGTTATATAATACGCTAGTGTAACTATTTAAAAAGGACAGCTAAATTATTTTTGCCAGGGAAGATCTCTTAACCTCTATTAATCCATCTTTTATGACTACTGTAAAAGGAAAACATTAACTAAATCTACCAAATCCTGGACACATTTAAAGGTCTATAGTGATGTAGTCTATATTTTTCTTTTGCCTTTCAGCTTTCTAGGAATGCATGCTTTCTCCATTGGCTTATAGCTCATATGGAGGGCAAAAACCCAGTCCAAATGAGAACAGTGCAAAGTGTAACTCCTGACTTATATGCAGAAAAGATTTTAGTTTAAGTTTTAGTTTCAGTGTTTTGCCTAATTCTCATGTGTACTGATGGTTTTTTACTCCCTTCTCTTGATGTCTGAAATGGCATTAATAAGAAAAAACATCTTTGAAAGCAATCATATAGGACCCAGGTCTGCAAAATGAGAATCCGAAAGCATTTTGTTAGATTGGGACAAGAATAAGAACGAAGTGATTTTGGTAAAACTGGCACTATGAGGTTGGCCTAATTATAGGACTGGGAACAGGATGACAAAGTTATCCAAAACGTTAACAAAACATAGAATATTTCTCACTGTGTGGTTTGTTGACTAATGGACATTGCAACAGACTGGACAAATCATTGAACACATACACATTTCTAAAAGTTAAAAATCTTTGACTTACAACTTTATAAAAGCTCTAAACAAATCTTTTCAGCAATAGCTGGAACTAGAAGAAATATTGGTCAATGAGAACCAGAACATAAGTTGTGCTTTCAGTAAGAATGGAATTAAAATTACATCTAAATTGTTGCACATGCAATAGGATAAAAACTAGAACTAATTCATTACCATGGAACTAAATAAACACTGGTACTCTGGTGTGAGCCTAAGGGTCTATCCACATGGATTCCTTTTGGGGATCAAGGCCATGCTTGGTTGCAACTAGAATCACAGAATTACAGAATTACAGAATGGTTGAGGTTGGAAGGGACCTCTGGAGATCGTCTAGTCCAACCTCCCTGCTCAAGCAGGGTCACCTAGAGCATGTTGCACAGGATTGCATCCAGAGGGGTTTTGAACATCTCCAGAGAAGGAGCCTCCACAACCTCTCTGGGCAACCTGTTCCAGTGCTCTGTCACCCTCACAAAAGTCAAGTGTGGTATGATCAGKCTAGATCAAAGTAAATGGAAAACCTGCTTCAATTACTGAGTCCCAAGTACAATCAATATTCTTATCAGCACCACAGAAGGTCTCTCCTGTTTGTGGTCTTTCAGCTCCCCACTTGAGCCAAAGAAGAGCTGAACAGCATAGTTTATGTTGTACTGCCATTTTGAGCTGCCCATGGCCTAGATGCTTCTAACAGGCACCACAGCACACTTAACAGGTAATTAAGTATGTGAGGTATCAGTAACTAATTGATAGAAATAGCCAAGAATTCTAAAAAAATTTACAAATCCACTAAATTTATTTAGGAAGTAGAATATGATGCACAGACCAGTTTATTCCTTAGCTCCTTCTTTAGGCCCAAATCCAACCATTAAAGTTCATGTTTACATTGAAAAATATACATAATTCCTTGGAAGCAGCAAAGATTTATCTGAATCTCACTATCCTATAGACATACAGGAGATATATGAGCCAAATGTGAATTTGGCAAGCATTCAGGTGTGTTCCAGGTACAGGTTCGGACTCATCTGTAATTAGAACTATGAGAACTAAATACTGCTTATAGCAGAGTGGTGTAATGGCTGGAAATTAGAAGGAACTGTAGATGTGATGGTACAGAAATATGTACAAAGATGAAATACCTTATGTTTCAGTCATTGTTTTTTTTAATGACTCAATGCTGTAAGAGTCTTTGGAAAATGGCCATTGTATTTATTTGTGATTTGAAGCTCTTAAGGCTACTCTTAACATAATTACATAGCCAGTCAAAAGTTGTCCCCCCTCCAAGTTTAAAAACAGCTGCCATTTCACATCATGGACAGCTTGACAAAATATTTGACAGCATACATTTATATTGCCTCTGAAGGCCACAGTGATGAAGTTAGATGCTCCTTACAAAATGCTGCTGTAAACCATAATGGCCCCACCTAGCAAGATGCTGAGTATTCTTGAGGGAATGCCTTTCTCTCCTTATTGACTCCAGTGTGGCTGAAGGTTGCCTAGCAGCTTGCAATCACACTAAGGGCAAAAGGTGCAATGCAGACCTGTGCAACATTGTACTTTACTGAGAAAAGGCAAGAGGCCAAGCTGAAGCTATATGAAGACAGTAAAAACAAAGCATTTGGTCTCAAAATTGCTATCTTTGGAAACTTATGGTGTAAATAAGGTGTGAACTAACTTAGGAGAGAAGTCAATAGAGGGGCAAGGGAAGAAAGGGAGATAAGACACAATGTGAGGTCATGAGGTTGCTTGTAAAGTTATTACAATCATTCTGATATTTACAGTTGCTTGTATAACTTATTGCTTGTCTGCCTCACAAAGTGCTTAGGTATCAAAGTGATGGCGGCTTCATAAAAATTGTAATACTGCTTCACTGCAGAACTAAGGGAAAAAAAATTGAAAAATGATTAAAGATGATGTACTTCATCACAGTGTGCACCTGCTTCTAAGGATGCCTATTTGTGTTCCTGAAAAAAAAAAAAAAAAAACACCAGAAAAGTTTGATAGTATACTGGACTTTAATCTATAAGGAAGATTAAATTCAAAGTTTAGCATTATAAAAGAATAACAAATACATTTTAAATCAAAAATACAAGATAACACACAGTTGCATCTTGGTTCCTCCTGCTGTCAAAGCTTAGAGTACTCACTTTCTGGGATACAATTCCATTGCATACAGTGTTTGCTATCACTTCAGCATATATCCATATGTAGAACTGAAATAAAACATTCTTATTTGCAATAAAGCTTTTCCAGGTACAAGGTTGAGCCAGGGTGCTATTATGATTAGCTAGTCACATGTCCAATCCCACACATTATTTAAGCAAACCAGAATGAAATCAATGCTTGTTGCAACATTCCTGCCTTTTCATGTCAGTTCTTAGATGCCAGCAATCCATCTACCACTGCATCGATCAATCCAGCTGCTTGTAACTCATGGTTGTTCAAGGGCTGAACCCTTTTACTTAGGTTCTCTGCTCTAAATTCACATCCGCAAGTTCTTATTCCCCTCAGGCACACAAAAAAAGTGTTGGGGTGTTGGGAGGGGAATGACGGAGAAAGTATGAAAACTTGTAAGAACTTCCTCCAGAAAGCAAGAAAAACGCCTCAAGCAGGGGTGATATGAGTAGCCCCTCCTCATGGCAACTTCATAATTTGTTCAGCGATAGCTTTACCTCTTAGTGGACCTCAAGGCAACTCAAAGAGTTGATGGGGGCAGCCAGGTGTGGGGGAAGAAAAGGCTGACAAATCTGTTTAGCCTTCCCTGTCTCTTTATAGTTAGATTTACAATCCTGACCCACACAGACTCCTCTCGTGCTTTGCACTGACTGTAGGAGCATGCTGTTAGGCTTAGGTTGAGCCAGACAGAAGTGACATTACAATTCACCTTACTCCTTCTTGGTTTGCTGCATTAACAACTCAAAGAAAAACAAACAGGGTAAAAAATCCTACCAAAACTTATAATGCAAGGCACCTCAAAAATGGATAAAAGGATACATTTTTCTACAAGAGTCTTAACTGTAGTATAACTGGTTTGAATCCATTAGTGGTTGCATTCTCATTGCATGATCTTTGGAAAGCATAATAATAAAACCAAAATGAAAGAAAACATTGCCACCAATGAAAAATCTGTTCACTTAGAAACTGCAAAAAACAAGTCAACAGCAATTTACACATTTCCCTTGGTCCTGGAAACCTGAAATATCCAACGTATTGCTTGGACAAAACTGAGAATACAGTAGACCTTTCAGCATAGCTCTACTTAAATGACAGTATTGGTTAAAAAAACAAGGCATACTACTGAAACCAAAATACATAGAACCATGTTTCTATGCTAATGTTTTTAAACAAGGTTTAAAAAAGGTTTAAATGCAAACTTGTACATCTCCAACACGTTTTACATATTTCAGACAACAGAAGAAGGCACATACATTGTATGTGATAATTTTTCAAAACTAGCCATTACATTTTCACAGATTAAAAAAGTCTGTTTAAATATCTCATTTCTACAAAGTGAATTTACATTTTAAAGTACAAAGTGCAAATACTACAGTTGTTTTATTGCCTTTTGGTGAGGAAATCTCCCATGTCAGAGATCTGCCTTGGATCAATAAGCTGTTCACCCTTGCTTCTTAGAAACTTGCTGAAAGAGAGACAGTTGGAAAAAAATTGCATTATTACTGATGTTTTCAAGCAATCATGTATAAAGAGTTATCTCTTTTTATTTCAGCAATGTCCACATGCCACTATCAGAACAAGACTTCCGCACAAATATATACGGGAAATAAAACAATCTCTGACATGTAGTCCTTCATGGCATCTATGAACAAGGGGAACAGCAACATCTTTACCATCTCTTACCTATGGCCTCTTTAAATCTATACCTGCTAAACACAGTTTTAGCAACTGCCTGGGTACGTCCCTGGTGCAATATACCTTTCTATGGCATGTGATGCATAAGGAGTGGGCTGCTGGCCAAAGCCTTATGAACAATCTGTAGTTCCCTTGTAAACTTTTTGATAGACTGCAAAACACCCTCCGGGATTCATTGATATTGTGTGTGTGCATGTATGTGTATGTTTGTTGGACAGGGTGGAGCTGAGTAAGGGAAATATCCCTGGCCATTACCCCAGTTCTGTCAGATCTGTGATGTATTTGACCTCRGTTAGAATGATCACAGCTGAGACTCAACTGATATATTAGTATATGTATCTATATTTGTTTTCTTTCAGTAAATCTATGTGTTTGTAAAAAATACTGTAAATATTAATATAAATATGTAAAAAATATTCATGAATACATGCATAAGCACACGTTTTACAATTGTATAAATAACTGGACTACAGCAATAAACTAGTAAAAATGGGGGCAGTGCTTCCGAGTACCCATCTCCTGAGTGATGCTGATCTAATCACTCCTTCTTAGGTGGGTGGTTTCCTTTAAGTGGCTCCTACGCAGCCCAGTTCCTTTTCAATAACTTCCTTTCAAGCAAAAGCTTTTGTGATGAAAACCACCTTCTGCATTTGCAACCTTGTATTGTTATAGCATGAAACTGTCAACAGATGGTTTGCTGARCCAGCCTTAATTCAAAGCTATCATTTGTCAGCAACAGCTTTTAAAATAATTTGTGCTGAGTCAGCAAAATTATTGGCTAAAATTAAAAAAATAGACTCTCTAGGACACTTTTATTACAGATTCTGCAAGTCAGGATTGTATTACAAGAAAGGGAGAGAGGGCATGTCATGCTTCAAGTGCAATGCACATGTGCCAGTACTTGCTATTATATAATTAAAATAACCCCTTTGAATGTTTTTGAGTTCCGACAGGGTAATTGTTTTCAGGCTGCCTTGTTTAAAGTATAAGTGATTTGTGGGGGGAACTTGAAAAGTTAAGACCACAAACATGTGTTTAAATAAACACAAACTTATCACATCCCTCTAACTGTGAGAACATTTTATATTCCATCAAAGGTATGTAGGAGGTCTCTGGTAGAACCCACAGCCAGTTTTGAGCTTGCCTTAGGAAGCGTGAACCTAACATCAAAGAAATAAAGAGATAAAGGAAGTAACAAATTGACTAGCAACAATGAGAGGAAGATTTCTCTTGGCTTGTGGGGAGGTTCACCCAGGGTACAGTTTTCAACAAATTAATCTAGCTTTCTGATAGATAGGAAGACAGCAGATAATTAACCACAACTATGGCTTTTGTGTATTTTTACCCAAACTCATATTTTCTCAGCTGTAGCATTCTTGAACTGTTATTCAATATATTTATAGCAATACCTTAAAAAAAATCATCATTACCTGATGCTTTTGTATCTGTTACTCATTTAACTACTTCTAATACAAAAGTGAAGCAAGAATTATAAGTTAATGCTTTTACTAGATCATTCAAATAACTGTCAAACTCACAAGTCCTTCTATGCAAAAGTAACAGGAAGTTGTGCCCACATTGTCCAGAAAAGTGAATCATTAAGATTAATGATTATAAAAATAGATACACACAAATGAGAAGCCCTTTTCTAACCTTTCTCCTGAGCTTCCCTTTGCATCTCTCCTTCTCAGTGTCTACCTTTTCATGATTCAAAAGATTTTACAGTTTTGTGCCTTGCGCAGCTCTGAAGGTACTGCCAGAACTCTATGAATGACACAAACTGGTGTTATTCAGAAAAACAAAATCAGATCTTTGCAGAAAACTGACTGAAAACCAATCACGGATTATGTTATCAGGGCATTTGACATTTTCTTATTTGTTGCAATCCTTTGACAGACCAAACAAATTTTAGTTATAAGATACGTCATCTGACTGATGCAAATCCTAGGTTCTCCAGCATCACTTTGCTCAGCCAGCAAAGGCATTTCAAAGTGACAGCTCTTTTCTCTACACTAAGATTTTAAAAGGTGTTTAAAACCACCATACAATAATTAAGTGGGGTTTAGATGAACAGATTTTCATACGGCATAAAAAATGCATAGCTCTCTTCACAAAAAGTGATTTTGATCAGTGTAAGTTTGTGTCTGCAGTATGACTCACAGGAGAGTTAACAGAAATCAACTAAAGCAAAAGGTAAATGATGATAAAACAGTCCACATTAAAGTGTTTGGGAATGCTGTCATTCAGGTGGCAGAAGACTCATATGAGGGCTCAGTATCTCAGTATCTCAGTGATCTCAGTGATCTCAGTGTCACTAACCTAGATGTCACTTTACACTTTACTAGGAACATCCACATGCAGGTCTAATCCATTTTGCATTCACGCACATTTACTCTGCACCTGTAGTTGATTGATCTAACTTTCCTGAGAAGGATATGAAGTCAAGCTTTGTTTATCACGATGCTGCTCTGTATTTTCCTGGAGAGTCTGCAGAATGGCAGATGAATACAGTTTCAAGCTTCAATGATAACAGCTAAAACACCAAAATGTTCAGTTGGGCAAGACAGGAATGGAGATCTTGCTCTACTCAGTACTCACCTGCCTGCTGGATGAAGTGCTCTCAGTATTGGTTTTAGGGGCTGCTAAAAGGGGGAAAAGAAATATTATGAACGTGGTTTGCAAGTTACATGTAGCTTCCTCAGGAATTGAAGCCCTCATTCTGAAAAGGGATGCACAGCTATCAATAAGTAAGATAAAATATTTCAGATCTTTAACTGAAACATCCATTTTCTTCTTTCCTCACTATAGATGCTGCTTCTTTCACGCAGTTATCTGAAAGCTGAATAACAGAATGTCTTGCCAAGTAATATGTGACATTTGCTTAGGACAGGCTGCATCCAGTCAATCAGTGTTGAGAATTTCAAACTTATTAAATCCTCAGTAGTAGATGTAGTCTAATATCCCTGCCGGGAAAGAAGCATGGAAAAGCAAAGACTGCCTGAAAGCATTCACTTTGCTTACAAATGCTGCACAAAAACACTAGCGCTACCAGTCAAAAACATTGTTCACGTTTAAGCTGTAGAAGCATATACTTATCTCTGGCTTTTAAGTTTCTTGATAGTGGCAAAGACCAAGACAGTACTCTAAATGAGGAGAGAAAACCCAGCTACATGAATTTGCTGGACTATTCACCTTCACAAGCAAACCTGAGAGGTTTGAGAAGAACTCAGCTTCTTGATTTTCTATTTCAGTTTGYTGGTCAGTCAAGCTGAGTTGAGACAGAGGAACTAAATTTGACCTTGAAAAAATGCTGCAGAAACTACCATTCCCCAGAGAAAATACATATTGCAGTTCTCTGATTTTTATATTGCTTCAAATGGTTCTCATAAGACATCTGGGACCCACATAGAGTCATATAGAGTCACCTATGTATCTCAGCTTTCACACCTGAGGTGAAAAGGTTCTCACCTATTCCTGAAAGTATAACTCTAACTTCAGTGAAGTGGTGATCAATTTCTTTTGTGGAAGTAAAAGGATTATCAGGAAGGAAATGTCCTGAATGAGAAAATGATATTTTTGTTTATATATATAAACTTTAATTATAAAGGCAAGAGAAACAAAACAGAATGCTGACATTCCAACAAAAGCAATTATTATTTTCTTGTCTTAAGAAGTATGCATTGTTAGGAAACTGAAAAGCAACCAAATAATTGGTTAAGAATTTTTTTTCCGATTGGGTGCTGTTAGTTTTTCAATGCAAAAATTTTGAGTTTTTTTCCTTCCAAAAATGAGTGTTCTCTTTTTTTACTACATTTTTTGGAGAAGTTCTGTCAAAATCCCCAGTTATGGTGAATATAACTTTTACTTTAGCTAAAATTTTTACTTTAGCTCTCTGTGTAATCTTCATATAATTTCATATATCTTACAACTTTCTCCTCTGAAACAGGCAGCTTATGGACAGGAGGGGAATCCTAACCTTTTGTTTTTCACTGGAATGGGCATAGGAAAATAAGCAAGAAAAAATGGGTTTTGGTTTGAGTTTTGCTACAGCCCTACTTTATGTCCTGGACCAATGACCTGGGACCCAAATTTTGTTTACAGTAAGGCCAAGGAGTGCTGGCTGCTGCAGTACAGAAGTAGATGATAACATATAAAGTGAGCATAACAGCCTCCATTTTAAGCCACCATAAAAAAAGGTGTTATGTTTCAGCTTCCCCATCTGTAGCATAAAGATGGTAACACTTAGCCACCTTCATATATATGATTTCACCCTTCCCTTACGAATGAAAAATGCAAGGGATTATTATTAAATTCACAAAAAAAAAAACAACCCAAAGAAGCAATCCTAGGTTTGATACATTTGTTTTAAGAAATCCATTTCAGACAGCCATCGACCATTTATTTTACTATTGCAGTGTACGCTTATTCCTTCTTTCTGTAACATACCCTTTCTAGACTGGAATACAACCAACTATGTGGAAACCATTTTATTCTGACTGCATTTCCCATTTAGCTTGCTCTTCATTCACTATTACACCTTTGTTTTACTGTCCTGGCTTCATTTTGGGGCCCCAAGCAAACAGAAGAAATTGCCTAAATTCATATTTTACAACTTCTTACAGTAAAAAAAGATGTGGATCTACTGTTGTTGTTTGCAAAGACTTTTTAATTCTTTGTTTTCAGAAACTGAACGTGAATGAATACTGCAGGGACTATTACGCACTTTAGTCAGCTGTTTCCCTTTCTACCAGTGTTGCAGCCAAAAGTGGCTGTGTACCAGCAGTTGTTCCATATATTTGAGAGATGACCACATTCCTCCCTGTATCTCTAAGTCACATTTGAGAAATGAGAAGCTATTGGAAGGGGCAATAATGTGTTTCCTTCCTAGCAGGAATCCAAAAAGTACAGGTGTGACACTTCCACTCATTCAGGACATGCTCCTGTAATAACACTGCATTGGCTTTCAGGTAACTGTCAATGGTATCATATCTCTTAGTTTTCCTGCTGTAATGCAGCAGGACTCCAACAAGTGAGCATTTAATGATCAGTCACAGGAAGTTTTTGATTCTTTTGGGATGCAAAGTGATGATTTGTATACACAGAAGCAGCTTTCCTCTCATCCACCCTAAGCAACAACTCCAAAAGCTACAGGCAGATGTACATTTTTATTTTGTATACTTCCAGCATATACAAATACCAACTTTGCCAGCTTTGAAGAATCTAGTGAAAAAGATAGTTAGAAAAGGTTCTTACTATGGCGTTTCTTTGTTTCCGCTTTACCTTCTTCTTTTGTTACTCCCAGACAGCCCATTAATTCTTGAACTGACAAGGACTTATCATTGTTCACGTCACAGTATTCCACAAACTTCTTCACGCATTTTTTGGGTTTTGATTTCTTTCGTAGGAATCTCTTAAATGGCTTGATTTCTTTCTTGCCAATGTCACCATTGGAATTTTTATCAAGTTGTTTGAAATACCAGTGGACTACTCTCTCCTCCAGAGTGTGATTTGGATCAGGCTCTGAAACCCTGAAACAGAAACCAAGTGTTAAGCCTTAGTTGCGATTGCATGTGTTTGTTTATACCATTACTTATGAATAGTTAGATCACTAGGTGCTTTGTTAGATGAACCTCTCTGCTTTTGGACACTGCTTTCTTGTAGTGAATTTCTTTTTACTGTGGCCAGCTGTATCCCTAAATTTACACTAAGGGCTGGAATCTGGTCTTAACCAACTCTCTGAAACCTTGCTCAGGTCTGCACTACATGCAGAAAACAATGCCTTCCCCTTTTATTTCCTGAAGTACAGAAAAGTGAAGAGAGAAATAAAAGTGAAAAGGACAGTTCCATAGATGCAAACACGTAACATAACTGAAGCAGGCCAACAATCAGCATAAGCAAATACCTAGACTCCGAGTACAACCCATAATGGACGCTCTTAGAGATTATATACCTAAATGCATTCAATAGAGGGTAAGTTATAATAATAAATGCCACCTCCTCTTCAGATGGTAAGCACCTGATCTGCAGACTTCCAAAGTTTTACAGCACTTACTGATTTTTAATTCTAGCTGTGACTGTTGATAACACTGTTTTGTTTTAGAAGACACTAGGCGAAATATGAATCTGGAAGGTAGCACACATTAATCAAGAGAAGTCTGACAGGAAAACAAAGTAAGACTGACACATAGTTGTACCGGCAGTTTCAGATAAACTCCAAGCTGTGCTGCTGATAAGAATTCAGCCATCAGATACATGTCTATTTAGTAAACATTGTCCACAGTGATAACTTTGAAGTAAACTCTCCCAGATCAATTCTTGGAGATTTTACTCATTCACCGCTACCAGAACACATGAAGAGGATCTAAAGATACATGAAAAGGATCTAAAACCCACCGGCTAGAAGACAACGATGGATCAGAAACTGCATGCACCATATCTGTGGATAATGCATCCAAAACACTAGTCAGGAACTCATTCTTCTTGGCCCCAGGACAACCTAGAAAAGCAACAGATTTTTCCTTTTCTTCTTTCCTCTTTTTACAACATTTAACTTCCAACAGCATTTCAAAGTTAGAGATAAATGTGACTTCTGTATATAAACTCCCATAAACTGTGGAGAAGTTCAGAATCTAATTCAAAGTGAAGCATCTAAAATCAGGCACATATCTGTATGACAGATCAGGGACAGAAAAACATCCTTTTTAACTCATGAATCTGGTTTGCATAGCTTGGATCCCTTTCTTTCAATTTGGGCATTTTTCATCCCTCTGTGAGATGCTTTTTCCATGGGTGTCACATTTTGAAAAGAACAGCTATGAAAAGACATACGTTTGTCTATCACATAGTCTGAAAACACGGGCTAGAAGCCCAAAGAACAACACTTTTTTCAGATTTCCACCTTTGCTCCTCTGAGCTGCCACTGGTTTTCTCAACACTCTTAGCGCATCATTTTTCYTCTCTGTAAAATGAGAGTCATCTCTTTTCTTCTTCCACTGTTGTCTTGGACAAGGGGTTAACTCCCACTATAATACAGCACCTAGCACAATGGGATGCTGTTAGTTGGTACTTTGGTTCATACTGTTGGATGCTACAGTGATACTATATCATCCCAACAATTATACTCCCAATCCCACAAAGCTCTTTGAAAGAAACTGACAGCACATCAGCACATTTCAGATACATAATACATCAAATAAATATGTACTGAAAGATCCACTCTTAGAGCAGTGCAGCTGGAGCAGATAAATTCATCTGACAAGCACGGGCTTGTTGACACACAGAGGTTTGCTTCCACAATGCACCTGCTTCCTCTCCTCTTCCCAGGTCTTCACCTCTCTCTGTAATGGCTGAGTTAAATTCTAGGACCATCCACGAGCCATGACACAGAGATCATAAGTTTGAAGCTAGAGCCCATGGCATGGTCTTCAGCCCATGACAATATTTTCAGACAGTTCTGCACTGGAGGTGAACTTACCTACAGTTCCTTTTCTAAGTAAAAAAGAGAAATGCATTGAAGAGTTGTGGAAAAGGAGTATTAGTCAGTCAGTAGTGATTTGTTATTTCATTATGCTTCTCAGAGACCTCTGGACCAAGCAGTAAAATTATCTGAGCCTAAAAAGCCTCATCTTGCCAAGCAAATTATTCTTTAATACATCCCATGACGCTTCAAGGAAATGAATCTCTGCTATATTAGCCCTGATTTGTGTTGCAGTAAGAATAGCTATATTGCTCAGCTATTATGTATAGCAGCAGCAGCCACCACATATTACTGTGTCTAACACATTTATGCAGTTGTGAGTTCCCTGTATCTTATAAGCTTGCCTTCGGCACCAGGGATATTTTATTCCAGTAACTGTAAAAGGCATGTAACAGGAATTCACTGAAACAAGTTCCATTGCACTAGAAGTACATAACTGAAATGAGATGTCACTCTCCTAGAAATGTTCATCTTCCCTTAACTTTTCATCAGTTTCTTTATGTTGTAATTGGGGGGGGGGGGGAGATGCAACCTAACTTGGACTATAATCCCAAGCACTTGAGCTCTCTCTGAAAGAAGCAGAAATGAGAAGGGACTGAGGAGTATTCCAAAAGGTTCATGGCAGTATTCAGTGGGTAGTTCAGAAGTATGTTCTCCAGAACAAAGTGCATGCTGGCGTGTAAGACTCAAACACTTTCTGACTGTGCAAGTTGTATATTGTCATTTAAATGAGACCATGTAAGTTTGCAAGTCACAATGCTCACTTGTCCAGGGATGAGCAGGCAGAGTCCAAGTAGTTCCAACCCAGAAAGCACATCCAGCCATGTTAGCATGCCAGTGTACCTCAATCAACCAATTAAAACTCTGGTCAACCTAGTGAGCACAGCACTGCATCTTGCTAACAAGACTTACTTGGCTTGTGGACCAGAGCTGGCTCATTTCAAAGCGCAGGAAAAAAAGAGATCTGTCCACAAATGTCCATGTAGACCTGTCTTCAGTGATACTAGGCTTATCCATTTCTTGTTTGGATTGTGTTACTGTCATCAGACATAAACCTGAATCTTACTCTAAATGTGAGTTTTGAATTTACACAGGGTTCATTGAAAATGCAGAAAGTAATATCTCAAAATATAAAAATTCAGCACCATACATAGACAGGATTATTTAACTCTCTTTTTTCTTTCTCTGTCCTTTTTTGGATAGATGATAATGTTAATATCCGATCTGATTCAGGAGCTCTATCTGRATTTTTCATGTTAGTTATGAATGTATTTCTAAAACATCTGGAAGAAAGAAAAAAGTATACCTTGGGTAGTTTCCACTGCTGTCCAGGGAGTTGCTGAGTGTACATATGCTACAGATGTGAGATTAAAATCAGAACTTAGCTTGCTATTTATGAGATACAGCTAGGGAGGCAAAAGAATCAACTTCTAAATTCACAAGAAATTGCAAGAAAAAAAATCCATAGTTAAAGTCCAGTTTCTGACAATTTTGCTTAAGATTAAAAAAGGTTTCTAAATGTGTGTTGCACAAAACTGCAATAGCAGCTGACAGTAATAGAAATCTTCTCATAGAAAATAAATCTTGCTGTTAAAACAAACACAGTCCGTTGCTGTGAAACATTCTCAATTATAACTCTACAACTTAATGTAAAATGACACCCCACAAAATCCTCACCATTTAAACACAGAGAAAATATTCAGTTTCTCCCAATTATAACTTTTGCTGATGTGTGGGCAGTCACACAGCAATTTACCTCACAGTGAAATCTCTGTTCTTTGCAGGTGTTATTAACTCAGAATAATTCTCTAGAGGCTTCATGTTGAACTTTAATTTTCAGCAAACTTGCAGACGAAATGGCAAGACTGGGGGAGCTGTTGCCTGAGTGTAATGAATAATTCACTCTTAGTGGACTAAACACAGAAAGGGAAAAACTAGTTTGTGATGGGAGCCTTATGCTTCTCACTATGGTTTATGTGCTTCAGTTTCTTCTTGTGCAGCTGCTTGTCCTGTGTGGCTTTGACAGGTTACATAAATAATTTGTTGTTAAAGGGTTGAAGTTGAAACCACATGGAGTTATCCTGCAGGTTCAGAGATATAACACAGAACTGAGTGTTTGCTTTAGGGAGAGTTTTACCCAGAGTGTATTCTCCATTTAAACAGATAATAGGCCTTAGAAACCTTAGACCAACAAATACCACATATGACAGGGGAATATACAAACACCTCACTTCAGCCACAGCATAAAGGTAATCAAAGGATCATTATGATATAAAATTATATATCTGTACGCACATATGCATGTAGGTATATATACATGTCTGTCTATAAAGGTATCTCCCATTAGTACTAAGGATGGATTTTTGGAATTAATCTGTGGGAAAGGTGTCTACAAACCTTCTAAAATATGCACCCAAATGCCTTGGAGCTCCCTGCTTGGTTGATAATAATCTACTACTGTCAATCTTGGAAGACTATCTTTTACAACACATCTGAAGTCAAGGATAGAAAAGCATTTTGTTCATTTCTGTAAAAACGTGGACACAATAGATAAGATTAAAAACTTTAAAAGGGAGTTTACATTAATCTTCCCTCTGCATCTGCAACAGAGGAAACTGTCTTGAGTCAGTCACTCAAGAACTAAAAGCATGACAACTTTTAATTAGCAAATGTAAAATTCCCTTTTTATTTCCTATTTGTTATTATGAACACCAGGCTTAGCAGTGCACTTAAATACAATGACCACTGAAATCTCTTTGAAGATTATAAATATGTTCTGACATGCCAAAAATCAAAATTATCAGAACTATTCATTTTTCCTTTGCAGCTTTGACTTCACTGAAAAATAGTAATATATGGGAGAACAGAATTTAACATGTTTTGTTTGTCAATGCTAGTGGTTATGCTGAAAGGGCAAAAAAAAAAGGAAAATGACTTTTCCTCTGATTTTTATACTATATACATATATATGTACAGTTTAGGAGTTTATTCATGTTGAACTAAATAAATCACAGCAAACTTGTATTTGTCTAGATATGCAGAGGGCCCTCATTGTACTGAGGACTTCCTGAGGACTTCCTGAGCCCCATTCCAACAACAACAACAAAAAAAACTTTCAAAGGTGAGTCTGGGAACTGAAATTCATAACTCTGCTGGAGATTAAAAATCATGGCCTCAACAGAGTCAGTGGTTTTATGGCTCATTAAAGTTTTTCCTGCACTGCACCTCCTGATAACCTCTCACAAACAGTAATTATCTTCCTCTTACTCTCTCTGTCCTACAGGATTTCAGGACTTTATCATTTCTCCTTGTTAACATCCCTCAGGTATTAACCATCTTTTTTTTTTTTCCTCAAATATTGCTCAAATATTCTTACTGATTAAAAGAGTTAAGTTAAACTCAGAGCCAGATTCTCCCAGATCTGTGCTTAGCTCAATTTCCTAGTTCTTTTTTTCCAAATATATTCTTTGGCCTAATAAAAAGAAATTACCTTTTCCCATAAATTCAGTCTCTCTTAATCACCGCCCCTCTCATTTCTTCTTAATTAAATTGTCCTGTGGTTTACAGGGCCAAGGAAAGGCTGTTCTTATCACTTAAAGACTGACTAGACATCTTACTGATGGCAAATCCTGAGGAAGAGTGTTGTATGCCTCTCTTCGTAGCACTGCGGCCAGGGTTTCTGTGTCCTGAGCAGATCAGCACAGAAATAATAAAGTAGGATAGAACAGACATTGGCTGGAAGGGAGTTACAGATCCATTGCTGTGGAGCCTCATATCTTTACGTCTTAAGGGGAGGAAGTATTATTTCTGAAACAGGACAGGAGGTAGATTTCAGTTCTCTACATATATTCATTAACTTTATTGTTGTTATTATTTTAAAATGATCTTTCTGTTCTAATTTCGGGAGGAGGAAACAAAAGGGTTAGCATAGGATGGTCTTTTAGGGCCCCGTCCTTCTATTCCAGACATTCATATCATACCAAAGTACAGTGAATGAGATTTGCTGAACCTGAGTCTGCTGAAATGAGGTGTCTCACCCATAACCACTGTTTAAGCTCTGTACAGAGAAAGGAAGAAGCACATTCAGAGTTCAGAGGGTATTAATTCCAACTATCTTAGACTTTTTTCTTAAAATAGGATAGTGTCTCCCTGGAAATGTCTCTCTTCTTCCCCATTAGCTACTGAGGAAGCTGAGACAGCTTGCTCACACGAAGGTGATGGAAAACTGGTTGGGATAAATCCTATATGTATCTGTTTTTTAAGTTCAGTTAGACTCAAACTATTCCATGCTATTCATGGAGTAAATACAGTGGAAAGAAGTGATAATGTTCATAGCAGAAACACATATGATCCTATAAACAGTTTTTGCAGGCCCAAATGACCAAGTTAGGCTAGGACATTTGTTGATAGGAAAAGCAGTTCATTCGGCTTATTTCAGTTCTGTTGATATCATGGTTAAACAAGAAAAAGAGAATCAGAACATCACAGCATAACACAGGCAATGAGAAATGACTAATTTTTAAATGTCACTTGTTAGTTTGATTTTTCCTCTGTAAGAGTTTGAAAGGGTTTTGAGAAGCAAATTTGTTTCTTCTAACTGTTCAGAGGTGTCATTGTGAGAACAGATAGAGATGAACAGGCTAAAACACAAATGCCATCCAAAAGTTAAAGCAGAACTTGAGAAGGTCTGTGGACTTCATGTGCCTTTTTAAACATTCTTTTGTGGACTCTTATTTTCCTAGTTTTGACTGGGGAACAGGAAAAAGTACCAAAAACTCAGATGCTAAAGAGCTCTTGCTTCCTTTGCTGCTTGGCTAGAAACTAGGCAGGCTGATACCTTTATACGGTAGTCACTGCCTACACCATATGTAATCCAGTTTGGGAAGTCGAAGACACTTTAGTATGTTGAGAAGAATATGAAATTCTGAACATTTAGGTTCAGTCTGTGCCAATGCAAACTCCCAACCTTTAGAGGCTGGTCACATTACATTGAACTTAATCATCATTATAGCTGTATGGGTCCTGTCCCAGCAAAAGAAACACAATGTATTTGTCTGATGTATTAGCACAGTGACACAGGTCAATCAACTCATTGATTATGACACAGACAGAAGAGTTTCAGGATTAGAAAAGGGGCCAACAAAATCCAGAAGAGAAAAACAACTGGACATAATTTTCATAGGGTTACATTTCTGCCTTGCATACCATATTTCAGGACTACCTGTCGCTGAGATATACAACTGTTATTTCTGAGCACAGTAACACTTTCTACAATTGCTTATTAAATGGAAATATTTTGGAATCCAGTTTTGTATAGCACGGCAGGCATCTGAATCTCTACATTATCACTTTGAGAGTCTTAACAATTAACAGCCAACATTATTTAGGGAGTCAAATGCATCCCTTTTTAATTGAAATTTACTACTTTCAATTCACTTAAGTATTTTCATCATGCTGTTGTTTCCTCTCAGGTGATGGGTATGAAATAACCATATATAATTACTTATATTTAAATAACCATTAAAAAGGAAAAGCTATTACAAAAAAATGTATGTTGTTGTAATTATGGAAGTGACCTCAGCAATAGGATGCATAATTCTGGTCTCCTGCTGGAAAAATGGAACAATGGGGACTTGCTTAGTAGGGATGTTTTTAACATTACTTAATTAAACTAAGCAGCCTGCTCCTTGGAAATGTGCATGAAAAATGGTCTTTTCTACAAACTGATGTTGTTTTTAACCTTTCTGGTTGTCACTTACTGAGACTTTTATCATTGGAGGCATTCACCCTCAAACAATTAAAGCCACAAGAGAGCTCTCTATTCATACACTAAGAACCATTGATCATTAAACCAAAAAGATGAAAGGAAATTCAAAGCTGAGTTAGAAGTTGAGTCAGCCCAGCAGCACACATATATGTGTGTCTTCAAAGAGCCCTGGTCCACAGAGCAGTACCAGGTACTCAGAGAGCAGAGGAGAGCCTTTATGCCCGTCTATGATCCTTACATTGTCATAACATGGGATAGATGGAGTTGTAAGGTCAACACTCTTTAAAGACCTTTCAGTTCTCCAGAAGGATGATACACACATGATATATTTTTCCAATGCACCTCTGAAACACTGTTTTATTTGTCCAGATGTACAGAGCAAATCCTACCTGTGCTCCAAAAATGGAGAGTCCCACAGATGCAATGACTTAGTGTCTCTCTGCTCTGGAATTAAGGCAGTAGCAGAACGACCAATTAAGAAACTATGTCACTTTTATGAGGGACAAAGCCCACTGTTGGATGGTGTAGGATGAGCTGGAACAGGAGACAGGGAATGGGGAGCAGAAGGGGGGAAGGACACCTAGCTACATTGCAAGCAGTCAGGTGAAGATGAAAAGACAGTAGAAGGACACTAGCCTCTTATGAAAAAAAAACTTTACCCATGCTTTATTTTATTTATACAGATTTCAAATACTGAGGTGGCTGGGAATAAGGAGAGGGAGGGAAGGCTATTTCTTGATCCATTAACTATATACTGAATTTAAACTCAGAACGAGTTTTTACAGCAGTTGTTAAAACAGAGGTTTATAAAATTGAAATTTTGGAGGTAGCTGAAGTGAAACAAGAGTCAGCAAGAACTGCTAATGCATTACTTGAACGCTGTGGAATGAACCAGTCCTTGGAAACCTGGCATCGCAAAAATCTATCACTTTCTTTATGTAGCATTTAATTTTGGATTGGCAATTGTGTTAACTTCCTAGATACTTTCCATTAAACATGACAGATTTCCTCTGCACATACCATTTCAAATCTCACTGGCTCATCCTTTGCTAAATAAAAAAGCTGTAAAATGACTAATACAAAAGCATAAATACAGTCTTATAATTGCTCGGTATGAAACTTTTACAGGGTATGATATTATGCAAGAATGAAACACCCTCAACTCTTGCTGGAGCAAGTGGGTGGTACTGTGACAAATTGCAGGCTCAGGACTTAACAATTAGACTCTATTAACTTAATTAAAAAATGAAGATCCACTCCTAATTCACCATTATCCAGCTCACTTCTCCAGAGTTGACAGAGAGGGATCGCTGTAGCTAGAGCAGGTTTCCAAACCAACTTTCTTTGCAAATTAGCATCTGTCTGGAATGGATCCCCTAAGCCAAATATAATACTGTGTACCTCATTAAACCACAATAAACTCAAGTAATATTGAGCTTGACTTCAACCCACAAAAAACAGGGCAATTCAGAGTTAAAACCAATACCATCCTCAATTTGCAATTTACAGTAAGTATTGAGGAAATGAACACATAGTGCTTGGTAGCTAAGATCCTGCAATGACAGAAGCACAATGGAGTAAATTAAAGATGGAGATGAATGTAATTATGGTTCTAAAGTGTCTGCCAGGAAAGATGCAATGAAGCTGACTTCATGCAAAATAGTTTACGGTGTGTGGTTTGATTACAAAGTCCCTTGGATCGTCTGACAGCATGGAGATCCAATTACATGATAGCAATCCATTATGGACTATGAGGATGGTTTCCTAACTGGACTACTACACTGTATGATACTTTAATTGTAYACAGTGTGGTCAGTATCCCTCTTTTGCTGCACATCCTGCATTGGTTCAGAAACCTAGCTAGGAATATCCTGCAGCCRTGCCAGGAATTGGATTTCCTTATATTTGTGCAGAAGCCCACCCTATTACTTCAGCAGGGGTTGTGGAGTTTAATGCTGATGAGGTTGCCCGGAGTCAGTCACTCAGTATTAATACATAATATCCAATAAGGCTGAGGAGATAGGCAAAAATGGAAAAGCAAAAACCATCTCAGGCTTAGTGACCATGGGACTGGAGAGAACACAAAGAGATAAAGAAATACTATATAATATCCCTCCAGTAGGCAGGCTTGTTCTGCAAAAAAAAAAGATCCCATTTATTCATGGGCTGACAGGACAAGGACTGTTGGGAATGGCTGCAACATTGAGCATAGGTACACAAGTATAGGAGCATATGTATCACCTTTGTGGAGCAGGCCATGCACAACTGAAGCAGCCAGTAGCACATGAATGCAATCTTGATTTTTGTCAGCACAGCAACAGTAACACATAAAGGGGGTTCTCTTGCAGCTTGCAGTCTGCTGTTTCATTGATCGAGAGAGATGGGATCAAGACACCACATTAATTCTTTCTGCCCTGGGCACTGATGGGGATAAGGGGAAATTAACAATCTGTGTATGTATAACATCTCAAATGCTCATACCCTGCAAAACTATGGGTTCCTCTTATGCATGTATAATAACCTGGTTTCCAGCCATGCATTTGGCGATAGTGCTTGCCTGTTTGGTGGATGGAACTGAAATAATGACTCTGATTATAATTCATACATCCCACACTTCCATTCAAACTCTCATGTGAATACTTTTATATATATAAAAATTTATATATATATATATGCATATAAATATGCATATTCTAATGTCAATTTAGTAAGCAGTGATCATTTTCCATCTCAACTGAGTGAATGTAAAGCACTCTTATTCAAAATTAAAGGGCTCCACACTCCAGACTTGAAGATATCCAGCACTGCAAATTACAACTGACACAGGACTTTCAATCCATGAACTTTAAATGACTAGCATAAGCTACACTCTTTGCAAATGGCTATAAAAGGGTTCACATGCTAGATTGTCAAAAATCAAAATATAGTCTACTGCTTGATTAGAAATGGAATGCACAAGAAAAGGTAGGGGAAAAAAAGATCCCTAAACCTTTATACATGCCTGGGATTACATTAAGAAATTCAATATGTGCGTGTGAACTACAAGGACAAGATAAAGAGCTAAAACCCATCTGTTTTTGTCAACTGATACGAGCATATTCACAGAGGAGTTTGYGCCAGGGTTCAACTATGTGTGCCATTAAGAAGATTTAAGTCTAGGCCAAAACAATTTCTTTGTGTGGAGAAGTTCAAGATTTAAGGAAATCAGAAGAACATGAATGTATGGTAAAGGTAGTGAAGGGAAAAGACAAGCATGGAAATTAGAGAGAAGCAGGTAGAAAGCCAAGGTAGAGGAGAGAGGCACAGAAACTGGTGGGGGAAAATAGCTGAAATTTCAAGTGAACTTGCACAGACAGCCTGTGTTCTGACACAGACACCCCTGACAGTGCCGACATTGATGGAATATTAATCCTCCTCCCCCATTCTCCTCCAAACAAAACTAGTTCACTGAGAGAGCTCTGGCTCTCACATGAGGAGGCTTCTGGTGGTTTTGTTTTCCTTGTTCCTGCCAAAGTCATGTGGATAACATGGCTGAATCCCTTTGCATCTTTAGCTTCATTTGCTGAGACAGAGCTTTTATATCTTGCTATTGCTTCTGGCTCTGTTGGTATCTGACCATGAAGTAGCTCTCTATAGGCCTGGCCGGAAAACAATTCCATCATGTGGGAAGTGTCAGGATTTGGGAATTTAGATTTTATTCTGATGTAGAATGGACTCTTTTTTTTTTAAGAACAAAACACCCCACCCCATCTTGGCTGAATAGCTTGGTGATGAGGGCACACAGCTGAGATGAAGGAGACTGAGGTTCAACTCCCTGATCCAAACCAGACAGAGCAGGGAGTTGAACCTGGCTTGCTATTATCCCAGCTGAGTACCCTGATCTCTGACGCTGGAGAGTCAGGTTCAATTCCCTGCTCTGTCTGGTTTGGATCAGGGAGCTGAACCTAGGTCCTTTCCTATTCAGCTGAGTGCTCTAATCATCAAGCTATTCTGTGTCCACAGAAGGGTTCCTCTTGTTATGAGAAAACTTTTCAGAAGAAAAGAGTGTCATGAAGTAATTCTAATGCTACATTAAAACATTTTTTTTCTGAAAAATAACAACAGAAGTCAGATTGGACAGCATGTTCTTAGGCTTAATCCTGCATGATGCAGAGAAACAACCAAAACCTTCTGAAAAACTTGGCAAGTAGGTTAACAAACAGAGTGTGCTCTCACTAAATCAAATGAATGCATAAGCTTAAAGAAAAGCATGTGCTTCAGTGCTTTGCTCAATAAAGACCACTGCACTTTGCACACTTACGAGTTGAATCCTCAGTGAATAAGTTTCTTGCCTTGCAGGTTTTGGACTCTAGGCTTTCTGTGTTACCAGACAACAGAGATGTGGGACAGATGGTTAAGCAGCATGCAACCATGCTGCCATACCTTAAGATGCTGTTAATTTTTTTTTCCAGCAATGCATATACACATGAGAAGCCTGTCATTTGATATAGGAACTCGTTAAGTCTGTTAGATTTTATTTTCTAATTTTAAACCCATCACATTTAAAACTGAGTATTTAACTTGACTATTATTCAAGATAAATGTTTAGCTTAGGAGAGATAAAATAGGGGAGAAAATGCAATATCCACTGAGATAAAATTAAATACAGAGCAGAAAGGAAAAAGTAGGGGATCTGGAGGGAATCAGACATAGGAAAGATCAGAAAATAATGGAAAAAATCATTCATGTAGGCAACATATAGCATAGGATACTTCACTGATACTGCCTCAATTTGATAGGTGTGTTTCCATTTATAACCCAGAGCACAAGCTCCCTTTTATTTGCTTTTTTTTTCTTTCTATGAAAAGGTTTAATTTAATTTACTAAGTGTGAAATACCTTCACAAAGTGTGAAGTAAGTATCTTCACAAACTTTATCAAACTTGATGTTCAACGACATGACTTAGCAAAGCACCTAAGATTGTGCTGAATATTAAGTGTATGTTAGGYTGCCCTGATGTCTGATCTGCTGGAGCAGAATCAATATGGTTTATGCATTTCATGGACATACAAAGATAGAAACATCTATCAGAAGAAGATAAGAGGATGTTGGTTCCAAATTTAAGTCTAACAATAATTTTTGGTGACCTTGAGTTTTTCTATTTTCTGTTTTTCTGTATAAAAAGGATTATATTTAATCTCAAGTATTTGAGAGATTCAGTTAATGCTGGTGATGTGTTTTGAAGTGTTTACCAGAAAACACTGCACAAGAATATAAAATTTATAGCTCTCAAAACAGATTTTAAGAATAAATTGCTCTTTTTTATGACAGGTATTTATCTGTAGACTCTACTGAGAATATAATGAGTATAGAATGTCCTCACCTTATCTTTCCTGTGGTAAAGTGTTCTAGTTTATCAATAAACAGAGATAAAATACAAGTGAGATGACTGGGGGTGGAGGGGTTGGGGAATGAATCTTTCACTGTTGAAGAAAGGAGTCCAAAATTTTGTTTAGTTATTAGCAAATTAATTGAATTAATTCCCATTCATCTCCAAATTACAGAGGTTAGCAAGCTCTACTCAAGTAAAGTGCTGAAGCTAAACAGAGAGAGAGAAAACAGCTGTGACGGAAATTTGAGCCTATGCTCAGGGATATGACTCCTTTCTTTAACAGAAAATACATTTGAAAACAAATATAAAAAAAAATGTATTCTTCAGTATGAGGAGTAGAAATAGGTCCACTCACATCAGTGCCACCTTGAAGTCAGTGCTGATGGAGAAATAATGGATATGAGGTATCCTTCTCTTTCTGTGTGGTTATACAATTTCTGAAATTCATTGTAGTAGGAAAGAAAACTTCCGTATCAAGCCACTCACTGTACCCCTCAGTGAGCTCACTTTCTATGTATCAGCCATATTTTTCTGAATTAAGAAAATGGTATAACATTATGGAGTGAAATCCAGTGGGTCTAGGGGTTTTTTCCTCCCCTCCCTTTAGAAGGACAGGTTTTATTTGGAATGAGGAGCCCACATTTAATAGATTCATTCAAGTAATAGTTTTATGATAAGAAATGCATGCCTCTCTCCTCACATAAACTGGATTTTTATGATCTGGTTCCCAGGGTGACTTTGCTTGGGCTGATTGTAAAGAATCAGCGCAGTGTGTATCTGTTCACATTCCTCCTTCCCCCTCCAACCTTCCACATGAAGTGACTATCAAGTGAAGCCTGCCTGCAAGATACCCCACAGCTAGAGATGAACGAGAGCTAGCAACAATAAAGCATTCACCCAAAAGCTTAGCAAGGTCTCCAAGCTTAAAGCGCAAGCAGCTGAGGAATTTGAAATAACAAGGTTTCACTGTAGAATAAACCATACAGTTTTTATGCTCCCTGAAGATTCCTGCTTCCCAAATAACCCTGGTTTCACCAAGCCACCTGCCTGTGTCAGGGAAATTAATGAACTTCAAAAGTAAATAGAGCTCAAGATGAACAGTAAGCCCTGTTTGTCTACACATTGGAAATGCCAGCACCACAGCAGTGTGCCTTCTTTTTTATCAAGCCATACAGGGAACTGTAAGTTAAAGACTGATTTCTGGACCTTACATGTCCAACCACTGCAGTGGACATTAATCTTTTTTCTTGATTCAGCTGCCAAGTTTGCAATAAGGTTGTGTGATGCCAGCCTTGAACCACAAGTTTAGCTCCAAGAGAACTGTGCACCCTGTTAATACAGGGGTCAAAATACATATTTGAAGAAATTGATTTTTTATAGGAACTTCAAATGAGTGATTTGTGTAAACCCTGGTGTATTAAACTTTTGCTATTGACAAACACATCTACTGAACAAAATCCTCCCTATAAATTCTGCAGAGATCATAGAAGAAGTAATGAACTTGTCTTGTAAACATGTGAGACACAGATGTTGTGGCTCTGTTTGTCTTGATTTTTTAATCAAGAAGCAAGAACAAGGGGAAAAAAAGCATAGCAAAGGATGAAGTCAACAGTGTGTAAAAGAAAGGGGACAGTCAAAAGAGAAAATATGATTTCAAACAATTCATAGCAAGTTTGTATTTTAACGTTCACAAGAAAAGTCAACTGCACAGTTTGCATTAGGAAAGTAGGATTTTCATGAAAAAAAAGGAAAGAAAAAGATCTCTTTTATTCAAGAAACAAAAGCTATATCTGACAGATCCTAGCTTCCTTTGATTCAGTAGGAACAGGACTGACAAATCTGACATCGGAATTGTATATCTAATGTTAATTATTTTTATCCATGACTTCAGTTCAAACAGATATGACAACGACAATGACATCTAGAGCATGAATTCTCCGTAGGTGCTGTTTATGTAGTTTAGATAATCTCAGTCTCAAAAGGCCCAGCTGTTGTTCTAATCACACTGAGGTATGCTTTGCACAAGCAGATCTGAAAACTTGGATTCCACTAGACAATTAAGGAGTAAGAGAGAGATTTATGAAAAGTTCTTAATTAACTAAGTGTCCTGGCTTGCCAAGGAAAAAACCCTTGTGCTATATGCAGAAAGAAGTCCCTTGAAATATACACAGTGTAAGATGCATCAATCATATTTTTCAGAAGCAATCTTCCTGCCTTTCAAAGAGAAAAGATATAGAGACACAACTGTAATGGCTGTAAAGTTAAATTTGCTCTCATGTTTAAGTAGACTCRAAATTGTTAATAGGTCTCCATGAAAAAACTGAAAGATAAATGCAAAAAGCAGACACAAGGGGTTGAAAAATGTGCCCCTACCTGACATTTCTACTGCTGTACATTTTAACCTACCACTCAATAGCTTTAAGATGCAAGAAAATCATTGATAAACTGATAGTGTGGATATGCTCAGGATGTCACATGGTATGTGCAGTGAACCTGATATGCCCTGGGGCTGTTGAGCTCACCGATGCAGTGTAGAGTCAACTCTGACCCCCCCCAAAGGAATGGGTCACACAAGTACCTTTAGGCAAATGATGTGGGAAAACACATGTGCCTACAAGAAAGGTGGGTTGGCCAGAGGAGTTCATCCTAATTCTGGCAGGGGAACAGTCTCAAATCCCTGTTAGGTCTCACTGACAGGAAAAGACACAAAGAGTTCATCAAAGTGTGCCATCAGCCCAGACTCATTCACTATGAAGTTTCCCTCTGACATATTTGGAGTGAGTTGATTGTCCCAGCCTATTCCTGGGCTGGGGGATACCCCCTCAGTGCACGGGGTGTACACGGTTTCTGTCACCCCAGCCTCACCTCAGGTAGGCTTTCCAGAGTCAGGGGTCTGAGCTGACTCTCTCTAGAGCAACAGAGCAGAAGCTAARAAATGAATTTAGGCTCAGACATTTCAAGAGCAGAAGAAAAAACACCTATGTTCCAAGTCCCAGCATTGCTTTCCAGAAAAAGTTAGTATTTGTGAGAGATGTCTGGATTATAATGCTTACAATTCTGGAAACCTTCCGACAACCCTTGCCACTGAACCTCATTCCTTCTGCGAAGTTAAAAACAAAAATACTCATGAAAATATCAGAGTTCTCCACAGTTTATATTCAACTCTTTGTAGGGGTTGGTAAGTATACTGTCCCAGTTATTACCATCTTTTTTTCCACTTTAAATACTGAATAACCCAAGTGGTTACTGTAGAACTATTTTCCATTCAAAGAAATGAAGTAGAAGAAAAAATTGAACTACACTTTTATAGATTAAATAAAATAAAAAAGCTTCTTTAGAGCAAGTAACTTCCAAGCATACCAATAAACTATTATTTACTAAGTCAATTACAAAGCTACTTTTAAACAGATACATCTTTTATAATCAGCTGGATTGTATCAACTAATGTTAGAAGAACTATTCTTGTAATGTTTGTTTTTCTCATTCTTAATAAATGTCACTTAACATAGCAAAAATCCTTATAGCAAAACCGCTGTTTCTTAAATCTAAACAGTTACAGTCTGCTATTAACCTAAATAAGAAAATCCTAATTTGTTTCCCTAAAGTATGTCACAACAGTTAATGACAAAAAACAGAAATAACATGAATTTCACAGAGTAGCTTCAGTTCAGTGCAAAACATGAGAAAACTCTTTATCAAGTTGACTTCAATCTATGAGTTAGTAGAACCTGTTCAAGACCTTATCATATGAGGGTGGGTTGAGATGCACAAGAGGGTCTGCATGTGCACATGTCAGTGTTGGTAAAAATACAGATTTTATATTTAGGGCTACATATGTTATCACATAAAAACCTTTAATCTGCATAAAACAGAAACTTACATTGCTCCTGAGTGGTGAAATTACAAGTGCATGTCTCCCCAGACAAATGCCAGTAGAAACCTTATACCACAATGTATCCTCAGAAACACTGTATATGCCATGTGTTATTTGGGGGAAAAAAAATCCAAAAACCTCTTGTATAAATATTTTAGAGAATTTTTTAAAAAATTAAAAAATTTTATTAGGAATATTTTTGCATCCTTCCAGCTCTTTCTTTGACACTGTGAATTCAGCTACACAGATCTCAGATGATCATCTACAGATGATAGAACTGAATACCAAATGCTATTTATCACTTAAATAGAAAATGCAGTATATTCTTTTTGACCACCATGTATAGAGTATATATAATACAGCTAAATATATAGTTGAATGTGCCAGTTAATATCTATGTCTAGGTTTTGCTTTTGTCTTCAAAGAGTTAGCTAAAATTTTCAAAGTCGAGGTTTTATTTTCTGTGAACAAATTTGCTCAGCTCTAGTAGACATCTTCTTTTATAACTGCAGACAGCTATAAAACCTAGAAATTCTTTGCTTATAGGTACTTTTCCACATTGTAAAATTCAAAGCACAGAGTGGTCTGGAGTGCTAAATAAATCATAAAAAAGTTAATGAATAATCACTCTGGTTTTTAAATTAATTTTATTCAGTAACCTTTGCTTTGCATTTAACTGTGTTCCAAAGCTAATTCCAAGCTGGATCACTAACCAGCAAGTCTGTGTTATATATTCAAAGAATTCAAAATTCAGATTCTTAAGGGTGGACTCTGTACGTCTCCAGCTGGGGAATAGAAATAAAATCTTGGTACTGAAAAATCCTAACTTTCAACAGGTTCTGAGTGCCTGCATCTCATTTAGCAAACAGAGACTACATAGCACGTAGAATATCAAGGGTTATGGAACCAACCTAAACCTTAGTCCTACAAACACTTATGCCTGAGCTTAACTTTACAACTATATGTAAAGTTTCCTTTGATTTTAATGGGACTAATCACAAAAAGAATGAGGGTAAGTGTTTGCAGGATCAGGGTTAGACAGGTCATGAATTGTATTTTAGGAATATTTAGAATGAGTTGCTTGTGGATGGCTTACAGAGCAAAAGGTTTTAACAGAAGACATTTCTAGATAGCAAACAAAATCAAGATTCACAAGCAGGAAAGGGTGAAATTCAAAGAATAAATTATTTTCTTCAAATTATTCAAGGATTTCTGCCATATGCTAGCACCAGGAATCTATGGACAGTAGCACTCCTGCTGAGCTATAGAGAAGCAAATTTCTGAATCTTGTGAAGCATTCTGAATCCTTTGAGAGAATTCCCAGATGCTTGTAAGATTAATTTCTTTTCCTCCTCAAGGGCTGTCAGTTGTGGAGGCCTAGGAGTCRTACTGAGCAGGAGGAATAACATGTATTTGAAACCACCGAGATAGTCTTGTACACAGTGTCCTCTTTATGGACAAGAATATTAATTCTATGCCTCTTCATTGAGCCCAGAGAAATGTTTTCTCTACTGTCTAAATACCTGATGCAGAAAGAGACCTGGAAGAAAGCCAGCTGTCTTAAGCCCAGCTAGTGTAAAACAGAGGTGACACATTTTGGCAGACTGAAGCGCTTTGAGGAATTGGCAGGAACTTTCACTGCCTCTTCAGCTGATGGCATCTGTCCACCCATTGTCCAAGTGGCTTTGCAGTCACTTAAACTGTAAAATYTTCTGGGATCATCTTGCTGTTCTGTGCTTGTACAGTGCCCAGAACACTGGGATCCCAGGCTATGCACAGTGTCCCTATAAACTATTGTGATACAAATAATTGAGGCTTCAATAATGAGAAGTAATAAGAAGAGAGTAAGAATGAGAAGCAATAATGAGATTTCCCAAGTTCATCTCTGTTCTCAGGTTCCCCAAATGAATAGTGACTAAATTGCCTTCTTTTATGTGTGACTGTGCAAAGGCTTGCAGCACTTCCTTTCCAAGATACATCATGTATAGTAATCATTTCTTTGTCCCCACAAAACATAGGACATAACCTGGCATTACCTCTGAACTACAGTTGGAAACTTTGCTTAATACTGATATTTTATCTTCTAAAATAAATCCAACCACAGTGGAAGTACGCAACATTTACTTTATCCTTTAAACTGGCTATCAGTTCCATTTTCAGAGAAGCTAAGATGCTAGTTACCATTTATAAACTCATGCTAGTCTACGTCATAGTAGCTAAGTCAACTTCTCCTCTGTGGCCACTATAATATCTGAATCCTTTGGATTGTTTCAGGGATGTGCTTTGAGGAGAAAGATTGTATCAGCAACAGACTGAGCGCTTTTGGAATGTTGAGTTCTTGTCAAAGTAATTTTCTCCCTTTAGGACAAATGTGAATCTGTGGACAATCTCCATCAGAGTACAGGCAGGATACAGGATTGTACCTGTACCTAACTGAATTTTGGAATCACTAGATATTCTGTGAACTGGTTGTGTTTGTTCTCACAAACTTTCACTGGTCTTCCCAGATAAGCCATGCTAATATCTACAGAATGTGAGGACTAAATATGCTCTCTGATTGTCAGAGACAGCCTGTTTCTCAAAAGCTAATATACAGAACAATGCATGTAGCAACCCAATATCTAAATATTTTCTTCAGAAAAATATACCTACTGATGTGAGATCAGAGTATCAATATTTCTGACTTCATTTTGTTCGTTTTCCTTGTCATGTGAGCAAATCTCATTATTTGATGCTTTCAGCTGTTACTCAGCTGATGTCATTTTTGTATTGTATGTTAAATTACTTAGAATATTAGAAAGTGAGAAGTCTTACATTGACTTAATATTTCATGAAGCCCTAACCCCACAACCTTGCTTGCATTTTAAAAAGTCACTATTTGATACAAAACACAAAATTACTTTGGTGCTTCAGTATCAGTATAGGGGTTTTGAAAAGTTGCTGGGAACTGAAAATCTCACTGAACTCACTGGAAACTAAGTGCTCAGCTTGTTTGAAAACTGGAACACTTCTTCAAGTGACCAAATGCAAAAACACATGCTTAATGTTTGTGGTTCACTCTTGAAAATATAACCGCAGATACACTTTCATTCAAAAATGAAAATATTTGTTGCTCCTTGTCCACCAATTAAGCATGAGAGCTGTTTCTGTCAGATAATCAAGTAGGAATTATATCCAATTATGAAAACAAGACACTGCAAAATATCCATTTTGCAGGGAACAGCCTTACAAATCAATAGCATGATTTTATTCAGTATATACTCCATCAGATGAAAGAGGAGAAGTCTCATACCATGACTCTTAAAGGAAATAACGTCTTATTGTGTAGCTCCCACTCACTGTCATGATAAGGTTCAGGTGTCATTTTTCAGTATAATTACAGACCAGGCAAACTAGAAGGTTTGCCTTTTCCGTTCAGTCATGAGAGTTTTTCCTGCCATCCCTCAGACTGTGAGATGACAATGATTGCAGGCATTCTGGCAGAAAACATTGAACTTATACTGCATCAATCTTTCCATCTTCCTGTGTTGTTTTTTCTACTCCTTGCCCAAGAATTGCAATCCAGTTGCCTTTAACTATTATGAGATAACCTCTCTCATGTCTTCACTGTACCAGAAATTATTTCAAGATTTTTTAATGCATTTCTTGAAGCTTAGTAGCTTAAGGAAGACAGCATCAAAGTTTGTTCAGTGGGGTCAAGTATTTTAATCTGTTTTCAGTTCCAGTGTGATCAAAGGTTGAGCCTGCTTACGCTAGGATTTTACACTGGGCACAGACAATACCTCAGTATCTATAGTCATGTATTTACAAGCAACTGTTTTAAAGGGCCTGAGGTATTTTCATTCCAAACTACAGACTTCTTTTAAAAGACAAGAAATATCTTGATTTTCCTAATACTCACATATATCTTCCACAGACTCCTGTCTACACAAAAAAAAGAAGAAAAAGAAAAAAAAAGAAAAAGCTGTTTAATATACACCATTTTACTCTTTTTATTTTGATTTTTTAAATTAGATTTTGATCCCTGCATCAAAACAGTTTGCATAAATTCATTTTCTTCTTTGTATTTTTGGTATTAGAAGAAAAGAAAACAAAAATAAAGAAAAAAGGAGAGTAAATGTAATGTTCAGGACGAATGAAGGGCTCACTGCTCCCAGTTCTAGAGCTTCTCTGTTTATCCCCAGGGAGAGCTAAATGCTGTGTGCTTTTGAGCAGCTGAACACTGACTGACAGGAATCTCTTGAGGCAGAGAGTATTTCTCCATGCACAGATGCTCAGTGCTTGTCATCAGTAAGCAGGGCCAGGCAGCTTACATGAAGTACTAGTTTAAGAAGAATGAAATTCAAGACTTCATTAGACTAAATCGGTTTCAGGGGGCCATTAGTCATTCCTCTTCCCCTCCTCCCCCAACTATATCCACAATGTATGTAATATTCCAAGTACTTGCTTTAAGTGAGATAAAGTAGTATCCAAAAAAATGCTGGTTTCAGACAGATGTTCTCATACCCTATTACTACTGTTAGGCTTATTTCCCTGCTAAAAACACTTCAGAGTGGAACTCTGCAAGAAAGAAATGTTGCAGCATGATCCAGTCCCCACTGAATACCACCAACCACAGCAGAGACAACACCTGGTTGTATCTGATTACTTGTGGAATACTCCAACAGTTCATTTTCAGGATCTGTATAGGTAAGGTGGGAATATTGTCATTTAACTTAAGCTATCAAAAATATATTCAACTACTGATGTTAGTTATATATGTTCCCTCTACAGTCAATGGAGATAAACATTTCCAGAAAGTGATTCAACCTAAAAGAGATAGTGGTAAGACACAGAGACAAAATTCTGTTATAAAGATCTGAACTCATTGAACATTCTTTATATCAAAGTCCCTGTTCTTCTTTCAGATATTACAAAAATGACCATTCACTTGAATAGGTAAGAATGAATGCTCTGTGGACTTTTTTCCTCCTTTGGTGTGATGACTGCAAAGATAAGACAGATTTTCATACTCTTCCAAGTGTGATTTGACTGGTAACGGTACTCTGAGTTTTATCTGGGAGGGTTGTATATTACATCTGCTTGTTACTGGCTAATCTGCCATGGCATTACAAAGTCTGTCCAAACTTTCACTGTCTTGTAAGAGCATTTGCTTTTAGGTAGAAAACTCACTGTTTTAATAGTTGTTAATGGGTGGGCTCCTTCCTATAAACAGTTCAGAGATATCCAAGCAAAGTTACAATGTGTGGAGGTAGAGAACTGCTAAATATAAGCACAGATTTATAGAGCTGTTTGAAATTTTTTGGTAAAAAAGGAAGAAAACATTAACCCTCTCCAAGTCAGCTGCATGAGTTGATACTCTAATGTTGTTATCCATGATGGCATTTAATTTAAAAGAAAAACTGTAAAACTGTAAAAAAAGCAAACTGTACTTATCCACACAGGATTCCTATGTAACTTAAATCATGAGTTTTGCTCCACAGAATATAAACTGTTCAGGGTCAGTGCTGGAATATCCCATCAGTAAATAAAGCCGTGACAACAGGAGGAAAATTAGGCAGTTAGAATAACTTCCTTTCTCTTAAGTAACATGTGAATGTGAAATAAACATGACTTAAACAGCTCTCATGAATGATTTTCAGGAGAAAATATTAACTGCTTGAATGCTAAGGTCAGATCAAGTTGTTCAAGATCCCTAGGACAAAACAATAGCTGAGAATAGAATTACTAGTAGGCTATGAAATCAGAAGATGCTCACCCTGTAATTCAATAGAACCATATTTAAGGAAGAGTTAAGAGGGAATTTTATGTTTATAAATAAGTTGATTGACTATACAACAGAGAAGCATCAAGATATTTTGGAAGACATTTCAAATAAATAAAAGTTTAAGATTCTTACCATGATTTAAATTGTAGACCAACACAGTATCAGCACAGTAATGAATGTGATTAACAGTTTTTAGACCAGGGGCAGGGAGCAGGAGCAATGTACACTGAGAATACAGCAAGACTAAGCAAAGAAGGCAGTTTTGCTAATTTGGATCCTTCTTGTGTCACTGAATAAACTCCAAGTATTAACAATGGAAATCTTTCAGGTGCTTATTAATTCAGCTCTGTCAAAAAAAACAAATACTGATCTTTTTGGTGAAATGCACTAGGATCCAAAATTCTAATGAGAAGCATCTGAAGCTTTCCAGAGAGCAGCCTTACAGCCAGGAAGGACAAAAATAAGAGTGAAATGCTGATCTTATTTACCAGTAGAAATTTACAGTAACTTTGATGCAATTAATGAGTTCTACTAGATTTGAATTGGTTTATTTGAGATCAGCAATTCAGCATAAGGAAATATTTAGTAGTGAAGAATTACAGTATTAGGGGAAAACAGAGAAGGGAAACTTTCAGGATTTTTAGTACATGGACTTACTGAATCTGCACATTCACCCAAGTCAGTAGATTGTATTACAGTTACAGTGTATAAAGCACTGTCATTTCCAAACTACAGTTTCCCCTCCCAAATTATCCCTTTGTATGACAGGAAGTATCATGACTATAGAAACTTTAAAAACATACTGTGCTAAAGAAAAGGGGAAACTTAAACAAACCAAAATGAAATGTAAACAACATTAATGGTCTGACCTAAAGCCACAAAACCATAGAAACCCAGAGTTAAATCTGAAAATCCAGCATGACATTGTGTCCCTCTCTCAAGCTAGTGTGTCTTTTAGTGGGTGTTTGTTTGGTTTTTTTGCTTCACAAGAAGGTAATGGCGCTTCTAATTAAAGAATGTTATGCTGGCAAAATCACATTTCCCACAATACTTTTCAAATTTTTCCACTTGCTTTTCAAATGTCAGGTGTTGGTACTTTTTATTTCTAATGAGAACTGTATTACACAAAAAAGCAGATTTATTCCCAGTTTAAATAACGATACAAAAATCTTAAACTGTATAAAGGATTATACACCAGATTATACACCGATACACCAGAGGGCTGTGCTGCCATTCAGAGAGACCTGGACAGGCTGGAGAGGTGGGCGGAGAGGAACCTCATGAAGTTCAACAAAGGCAAGTGCAGGGTCCTGCACCTGGGGAGGAATAACCCCATGCACCAGTAGAGGTTGGGGGTTGACCTGCT
>NW_020450938.1:1238141-1267681 GCF_003343035.1 Apteryx rowi
AGGACGCGAGGCAATGGGCACAAACTGAAACACAGACACTTCCATCTGAACATGAGGAAATACTTTTTCACTGTGAGGGTGACAGAGCACTGGAACAGGTTGCCCAGAGAGGTTGTGGAGTCTCCTTCTCTGGAGATATTCAAAACCTGCCTGGACGCGATCCTGTGCAACGTGCTCTAGGTGACCCTGCTTGAGCAGGGGGGTTGGACTAGATGATCTCCAGAGGTCCCTTCCAACCTCAGCGATTCTGTGATTCTGTGATTATCCAAAGCTTCTCTGGCCCTCACACCAGGCAGGGTTTAAAACAGAACTTTGCTGCACTCAATGTACACTTTTTTAATGAGAAAAAGGTTTGCCCCTGAGGCAAATTAGCTGAGTGGTCCATCACTGTCTCAAAATGCTATCAGGTTTTGCTCCGTGATATGTCCAAGACCTTTTTTTTCCCGCTAGCTTAGCGCAGAGGCAAAACTAGCTTCATGAACAGGTAGCTATCCACTATTGAAGGTAAATCCAGGAGGTCTGGCAGATTTGAGAAATGCTCTTGTAACACCCAAAGTGACCTCTGCTGCTATTACCACCCCTAACAAGTTTCTCTGGGGAGTGGCTGCCTTCTGCAGAGGCTGGTTACAGTGAAGGAATGGTCCTGACGGTCCCATCAGCTGTCCAACCCACACCATCCTGAGACACACAGCAGAGTCACATCTTACTCATGAACATGGGCTCTGAGGCTAGATATTTCTATTCTAATTAAAGGAATGCTAATATACCTACATGCTTTCCCTGGTCTGTGGTGAAGGAAACACTGAAATATGTTAGCTAGCATATATTTTCAATTATGTGAGATTAAATGCCTGATTACAATACCTTCTGCCTTGCACAACTCACAAATTTGAGGCAGACCCTATCTTGGAATGGCATGTCTACAAGGAAGTCATCTGGTGTCTGGACTCCAGAGAATTTCAAAGTCTGTTAGAATAGCTAGATTAGGAAATGTATCATTTCTATGTTCCACCTATTATTGAGACTTCAGAAATAAATATTAAATATAATTCCCAACATTAGGAATTCCCTATTATGCCCTATGAGAAACCATCCTCTGCACATGGAAAAATCTTCTCATGATAGTTTTACATGAAGTTTGCATAAGGTTTTGCCTCTGGCAATAATCCTCAACTTCTCCCCCACAAATACAATACATGTTACTAAACTAAGCAAGGAAATCAAATAAACACCATATGACCAAAAGTACAGCAATTTTTAATTATCTAGATTTTTGTGCTTTGAAAAATTCATCAGCTTCACATAATTACTGAGCTGACGTTATTCTGAGATAGAATTATTCTCATCTATTAAAAATATTGAATATATCTAACTCTTGAAAATGCCTTCACCCTTAGACCCAGCCTGAAAAGATACAGTTCCAGGAACTGATATTTCTTCAGCTTTCCTGAATTTCACCTATTACTACTTACTTATGCTTTTTGTGAAAAAATACAGGCGCACCTACACCTTACTTCATCATATTCTAGGTTTAACCCCTGCCAGCCTTCATCCTATACCCTCTTAAAAGCTCTTGATCAGCTCATTCAGAAAACTGAATTTCTATTTAATATACAAGCTATCCAAAGCAGTCTAAAAATAAAGCATTCAAGACTCTTTAGAGAAGAATACATCCGTTCATCACAGGATTTCTTTTTACTGTATAACACARTGAAGAACAAAAGGCAGAAATACGAATATTTGAAATCTCTGAGTGTGACAAAAGTAAAAAAAAATCTGTTTACTCAGTATGTGACATGTTTGGAGTGAATGGAATCCTTTTTGGGTTTACTTTCATTATCTCAGAAAAAATAGGTTCTAAGCAGGACCAAAACCACAAATAACCTCAGAAAAACAATTTAGACTTAAAAAAAAAAAAAAAACTCTAATGGGAGGAATTATTATTATGTAACTTCCAGCCCAAACTAACAGATACAGGTGGTTTGGATCATTCTTACAAACATTAGATAAGCCTTCAAGTTCAGATGCTTTATATTAAGTTACCCTCAGGTTGTGAGGATATACTCCTAGCCCAGTTTAAATCAGTGGGAATTTTGCCATAGACTCTAAGGGATGCCTATCTTCTATGATTTTGCCATAGAAAGATATCAGCGTTTACCAAAAACTGCACCTTGATTTATTTGCAAATTATTGCTAAAAAATATTTGGCTTAATATGTAATCAGTTCAAATTTTCAAGTGGTATAAGTCAGTGTAGCTCCAGAGCTACGTCAATTCAATCCACCTGAGGATGTACCACTGTGTTTTATTCTACTAAAAAATTATTCATAGCAGTGAAGTAATTGTTTTAAAATCTTGGTTTTACACTGCAGGCAGTCACAGTGGTTTCACCCAAAGCTACAGCATTTTTGTGAGTACATGCTGCAACTCAAGCAAACCCATCCTTTCAAAACTGTATCATTCCATGAACATAAATACATAGTTAATCTACTTTTTCTCTTCAAACCTGGCACCACTAACAATCAGATGCTGTACTTAAATTCAGACAGTACAAATGCAAACATGCTTTTGTAACACTGTCTACAGTGAGAAACTTTGAGTAACAGTTGTCCATTTCTACTAAAAATTTGAATATTAGCCATCTGTGCAGTTTCAAGTTTCACTCAGCAGTAATCAGATGCAATTTTACCTGCTACTTGGTAGCAAGTTGCTGCCTTTGTGCAAGACCCTCCTTCCCCCTCCTTTTTTTTTTTTTTTTGATATCTAGAGTAAACTCAATTCAGTTTTGACTTGATGTAATTTTTGTGTTTGAATGATAAGATAAATTTGTCAGCTGAGTGATGAGCACTTGAGCATTTAATAGACAACTTTAGAGATAGAAAAGAGAAAGCCATGAGAGACAGAGAAAAAATAATAATGTTCCAAATTATCCCTGATATACTTTCTAATGCCCCTGGAGTTACAACAGCAGTAAGTAACTTCAGTGAGCAAGTACTGACTGATGAAATTATGGATAGACATCATCAATCTGAATGTCAACAGAGGTGTATTTACCACTAAATGTCACATATCTGAGGATTTTTGTGGTACACACGGTTCTTGCTGAACTCAAAGTCTGTGAGCAGCTGAACAGCGCAATTGCAAGTCAGGCATGTTCGGTCATTTTTTGTGAAGGAAAACAAATGGAGACAATTTGCAAAGAGCTGTGGAATCCATGCTTCAACTCAGTTTTTAGTGCAAATCCTTTTTTCAACTCTTAGCATATACACACATTCAATATCTTGGGAACAAAGAATGTGGAGTGAGTACCTCAGTCATTTGATTCTGTTTCCCACAGTTTCTTTAATAATCTGATCAAGATTCACTGAAAACTAACAGGTTTTCTGCCCCGTTACTACTCCTTTAGAAGGCTATTGCCTCACTGCTCTAATAGAAACCTCTTTACAGATTCCAGGCTAAATACATTTAGGGTAGTTCATACCTATTCATTTTTGTGCCAAAACTGTCAATGAGTCAAACAGTTCTGTTTCCCTTCCTTGTGTTCTCAGAACAATATTGCCTCCAGACCTTGTCTTGTTCGTCTAAATGAAGCAATTGGTAATAGACCTTCTTTCTCCAATATATTAGGGCTAGCTAGCTTTTCCTGCCTGCATCTTTTTCATGAACACAGATGACCAGAATTGTACTCATGGTTCCAGATAAAATCCAGAAAAAATAATAGGGCTATCGAAATTGGCATAAATGTTTCCCTATCTGTCTTGTCCCATCTGTCTGTCCTATCATACTTTGCTAGATATGTTTTTTGTTTACACTTCCCATTTTTGCAGCCATTGAAGTTTGGGTGGCTTACAGTTAACCTGCGATTGACTTCTTTCCATAAAGAACACAACATACAATTATGTATTGTAAACTAACATATCATTCACATTTCTTACATCTTTTCAAATTATATCTTGTAATTAAATTTGCTTCATGACAGACAGCATTAATGTGTGCTTCATTCAAGATGAATTTCAACACTGATGAGCATGTTTAGCTCAGAATTATTGTCTAGACATTCCTCTGGGTCGCTAAACTGAAATATCTCCCAAGACATAAAACATCCCCCCAAATCATTTGTTTGCTGATAGTSATTCACAATTTCCTCTCGATTTGGGCAATAGCACTAAAATATACTAAACATCAATTAAAAGCCTGATTCAAAAGTGAAGTAAGTCTACTGACTTCTGTGTAGCTTAACTCTCCAGAAATAAGATTTCTATAGTCCAAAAAATGCACTCAAAATCTAACAAATACCGAGGTTTGTTCCCACAACATAGGATAATAAAATAGTATTATTCTGAGGTAAATTGACAAGGGGACCCTTGGAAAAAAAGGAAGTAGATAGATTTTTTTTAGTCTGATCTGAAGATAGAGGTTAATTTCACAAGGCTTTTGCTAGAACAAGGATTATGAAGTATGGCCCAAGTTACTCGACATGCTGACTTCTCTGGAATGACAACAGAAAGAAATAACTCCAGTAAGTAACTATGATTGCCTTTAAACTACTGACTTCAGCATAGGGATCTGATTTGAGAAATGAGCCTTACTTTCTCTGACAACATCTGAAGACCCATATTTACATATACTGTTCCAAATGCAAAGACTTCAGTCAGTGCCAAATCAATACGGCAATATCTAAAAGACATATTATTTTGATACAGGGTAAGAAAATGCTTTCTAAATTATTGCAGTGAATAAACAAAGCACTAAAACACATGAAACCAAATTTATCTGTTTCACTCACCTTGAAGCTGGCGTCCTTTGTACAAATCCTTTGTTTTGGTTGGGTGAGCTCTGGCACTGTTATCACACTTAGGTTGTTCATACCTACAGAGCAAACAGGGAGAGAAAAAAACATCAAGGTCAACTAAATTTAGAACTAATTTATTTCCAATTTTGTTGTCCAAATTAAACTTGTATCTTTTGTTCAGGGAAGAAGTTTGTAATTCTCATTCTTCACTCAGAAGAGGCAATGCAAATTCCTCTGCCTATTTTCCACTTACCTCAAATAATCCAGGAAGTTTATTCTTCTGGGGTTGAGACAAAACACAATAATTATAATCTATTCCAAAGTCCATTATACAGGGAGGACAACTGAGGAAGGAGAAAGCTGTGGGGAAGTGCCATGAAATAATATGTAATAAGAACAAAACAGAAAGCCAGGTTCCTCCTACCTACCAAATCAAAAAGCTCTAAACAGCATAACAAATTCTGGCATCTGGCACAGTATTCATGTTGTGAAACTCCAGAAAAGCAACTTCAAAATCACAACAATGCAGGTACTGTAATTAGTTTAATACTATAGCAATAAAGCTGTGTACTATTGTATCCTCTCCAAAACAAATGTTAGTTTACATAAGAAAGGTTAACAGCTAATATTTGAACACAAACTGATATGGATTTTGGAACAAAGGGAATTGTGCTGGAATAGTTTGAACTTGGTTGTGAAAACCAAGTCTCCACCTGCTACTTGAATATTGAGGTTCCCCTACTCTTTCCGAGAAGTCTAACTAAAGCCAGTTTATTAGTTCAGCAGGTAACAAGAAATCCTATGCTATTTGTACTTCCAGTGAATATCAAGAACACTGACCAGCTGATTTTACCAACTCATCCAATTCATGACCAAGTTTCTGGGTTCTCAAGGGCCTTTACAGTCTGAGATTCCAGGGAAAAGAAAGAAAGTCCTGTGGCATGAATCAGCCTTCTCTCTCCCTTTTTTGTTTAGCTTTTCACATCTTTTTTACCCTCACTGTGTAGAAGTGAGTATTGCAAGGCAAGAAAATAGCAGTCAGGACTGAGCTCTAGTGATCACAGTATAACCATGCTGGTTTTGTGCAGATACAACTACCACAAATATGACAAAAATCATATAATATATTCATGACTGTGCAAAGTGTATCTATTATTTTTATAAACAGGAGTATTGGGCCTCAGTGCCCAGTTGGGTTGTCTCCCGATCACTTCAAGGATACCCATGCAACCAGAGAAGAATTTCCATCATTGTATATAGGAAATATCTTTGTACTGGTTAGGAACAGAAGAGCAGGTATCTGTCCCATGGCTATTGGAACTGCTAGAGAATTGAATTGGAAAACCTGGTACTCTCTTGATCTCTGGTTTAAAAAAAGGCTCTACCCTGCGAGTGTCCAGAAAAGCTATTTTATATGCTGCCACAGAGTGTATGGTCATAGCTTAGCAGTTTGCAGGTTTCAAGTTACAGTTCCTTTTCTCTGTCAGTGAAACCGGGTCTGATTCTCCATGCCTTACTCCTTATCTAGTCAATGTGTAAGTAAAGTAGCCCTAGATCAAAACTGCAAAGCCTCTCTTTTTTTTTTTTTTTCCTTCTCTGGCTTAAGCGAGTCCTGTCTGTGTTCTTTTAAAACTTGTTTTTTTTCTGTTGGGTGCTAACAAAAGCTTCAGCTATTTCATTAGTATCACCTAGCATGGGACTCCTCCCTTCTGATCTTACTTGGCTGTTGCATTATGCAGTCCTTTTTTGATAAAGTGGTATTCACACTTGGGTTTTTGGGTTATGACAACTGGCACTTATTGATTATCAAGCAAAGTGCTGCACATATTACTGGACTCACAGGTAAAGTTCTGTTATCCATGGGATCATATTTAAATACATTCAGGTGTTTGCATGAATAATGTCATAGGTCATAAAGCACAGCAAGGCATAAAAAGCTCTGTCAAAGCTACTCAGTCTTAACACTGAAATGCTACTATTTTTGGCAGTTTGTGTCTTACCTACTTCATCCTTACTAGTATTTTTTTAACTTGGCAAGGTTAAAGGTTATATATGAAATAAATCATTATTTATACTAAGATCAGAAATGACTAAAAAATTAGTAAGCTCTTAATACATTTTTTATCTCTATGCTTTTAATTATGGCATTTCAGTTTGACAGACTCTCTTTCAGAGAAGTTTTACTTACTTCTCTTATATAGCTTAAAGCTACAGACTTTAATGTACAGCACTTCAGGAAAATTTTCAATTCTAAAAAGTTAAATACAGTAATATTACATGTGTTCACATACAGGCTTGTGCACACATATACTCATTCACTGAATCCTGGTTACTTTGTATTTGACATAACCACTCATCTTTCTTCGAAATGCTCCTATTATATGTTTCAAAATATCACATTTACTCAGCTGTATATTAAAATGTCWAATCAAAATATACTAAGTCAAATTTTTGGAAAAAAATATTATTTTTAAAAGTATAAAATGGTGGCTATGTCTTGTGTCCCAGCCAGACTGTCCCTAAAAACAGTTTGTAAGTATTCTGACCTTAATTACAGGGCAGAATGAAAAAAAGTTGTTGTTTTTCTTTTTCCTTTGAATGTTTAATTTATTTCCACATCTTATGAAGAAACTGTCCACTGGCCCATCTAATTTTGGCTGCTGCAAGAAGTGACAATGTTGTTTCACAGGCTTAGGAGTGCTACAAGCACTTTTTTTTCCTTAAGAATGGTAGGAATAGAGACTTTGATAGCATGGTTGGGATTCAGATACCTGATGGATGACCACTTCAATCAGCCAAGAGTGAAAGGGAAATCTCTGAGCAATACTCACTAATGCAGCATCTGGCAATGAGCCTGGTCCCTGATTAATCTGACACCCACTACATTCCCCTTGTCCTCTTCAGTTATTGTTACTGCTCTGTGCCTACACTTTCTTTTCTGGCCTCCACTCTTCTCCACTTCTTCCCCCTTTTTTTTTTTTTTTTTTTAAATAAAGATGTAGCACATCATAAACTAAATCTATTAAAGCCAACTAGGTGTTAAAATGTTGTAACAAGAAAAGTCCATGTTTAACTCTTTAAAGGCAAGAAAATGATGAAAAATTAAGTGAATCATCAGAAATTTATCTGTTTGAACCTACAGAGACACGGCCATGCTAAGAGCTGAGCCTCAGTTTTCATGGGGAAAGAGTGGCAAAGAGATAGCATGTCAAAATGAAGCACTGTCAGGTTAAAAGTAATGTAGTAAAAAGACATCCCCAGTTACTCACTCTTCAGATTTTTAAAACTGAAAGAATCCTCAGCACTGAATGTGTATCTTGAGTCAGCAAAGGCTTATAAAGGCTGTTTTATACCTCTGAGCAGTGCCCTTAGAGTCACTGAGATATACTGATGTATATAAAGTAGTACAGTAACAAGGGTTTCACAGGAATTCTACAGTGTGGGCAATCCTTTGCAGGTAGATTGGGGATTATTCTGCCCATGATCCTAGCTGCACAAAAGTCACATTTGAGAGCCCAGACTCATGGCCCTCCTGAGTAAAACAGTCTGAGGGTCATGCTACTGCAATTAAATGATGTCCAGGAGGTGTTGAGAGCTACCTGGTAAAGACCATACTGATAGAATCTTTTTCTGCTGGCCCTTTCATTTCATATTTTGAATGCTTAATTCATAAGCTTTTCAGGGGAATGGTTGTTTGTACCATTTAAAGGCATTGCTTCCTTTCGGTCTAATGGATACTTCCCCTAGGCTTTCATAAAAGCCAGCTTTATGCCAAGTCTTCAACTTCACACATTTCCTGTGAGTTTCTTTGTGTTAAGCTTCTGTTAACATCATTTCCAGGAGGACACTGTCTTAAATGTCCTTTAATGGTTCTTCATTCACTCATCTTTATTTTAACTCTGGAGTGATGTGTTTTCTCTGAAATACCTTCACTGACAAATGATTTATCCTGATTTCAAATGACAAGGCATTAGATGATCAGTGAGTACTCATAGCTTTCCTTCATTTTATGGTGCTAATTTTATGGGACTACTTTTTATTTTGACATACAGAGGCAGATAATATGACAAATTTCATCCTCATTAATGTATTCAAACCAAACAACATACAGAACGGTAAGCTGTTCTAACAGCTTCCCAGATCTGCGTATTCAGATTTGCAGAAGAGAGATTCCAGATTGCAAAGCATTTTTCTTGCTAACAGGAGTACTAATGCTATCAGTTTCTGTAGTAGAGCTTTAATACCTACTCTTCTGATTTGTATTTTGCAGAGGAAAAGTGGAAGGTAGCATACACCATTTTCCACAAGCCCCTGATTGTTGAAACTAGAAAAGACTCACATATTCTTCACCCATTGCATTCTATAAGAAATAATTACTATAAGACAACTGCATATTTCTCATCTTATACTCATCATTTGTAGTGCTAATTTCATCAAAGAATCCCCAGAGAATCAGGAGGAAAACTTTCAGCTTTCTCCTCCTTTCTAAGGGAAAAAGTTTAATTTTATAAATATGGAGTAAGAGAAATGTTAAAATCCAGAAATAATAATGGGATCCCAGCCCATCTAAATCTCACCCAGAAATGAGATCTAAACACTCCTCCTAAACTCCAGGCAGTGATTCCACCTGCTTGTTTTTCAGGAGTGCTCAGCACTGTAGTCTCCTAAATTCACTAGACATTCTTTATGTAGCATGAAACTCCTAAAATTAAGCACTCTAGTTGTCTCGTATGCTCAGAAGTGTCCCTTCTGGAGATACTACTACATATTACTGACTTGGATCCCACTATAGTCCTAGTTTAGTGGCTAGAGATTTGAACTCTCCATAAGTCTAGTGAAGCTGGGCAAATCAGATTTGGTCAGGACCACAGCAGTGGTCTGTTGTGTTTTAGCCATTAGACAGAGTATACATCTAGCAAAACGAAGATTTGTGTCTAGCTCGTATGCATGAGATGATTGAATCCAAACCTGCTAGCATTCGAACTTTGGGAACATGCAGTACGGTGAATGAAACCCCTGCAGTTGAATCACTGTACAGTTTTAGAATACAAGTGCTAGCCAAACAAACAGAAAGAAAAGAAGAAGGAACCTGATTCGAGCTCCATAGGTCATTCCTCATAGGTGTTGGGAAAACCTGGAAATCCAGTCAGTGTGACCACAGAAGCCCAAATCACATGCACTGCACACTATAAAATACGAACAGGACAGCTGTTTGATTTTCAAAGATCACCTCCTCCAGCCTGAAGAATGGTTTGTCCCAATGTGAAGGACGTGGCAGGAGGTCTGCATGGATGAACAAGGAGTGCCTGACAAAACTCAAACATAAAAAGGGAGCACACAAGAGGTAGAAGCAGGGTCAAGTGATCCAGGAGGAATATACAGACACTGTCCAAATGTGCAGAGATGGGGTTAGGAAAGCCAAAGATGATGTGAAGGGCAATAAGAAGGGCTTCTGAAGGTGTACAAGCAGTAAAAAGACTAAGGAAAATGTGGGCCCACTACTGAATGGGTCAGGATGCTTGGTGACAAAGGACACGGAGAAGGCCAAAGTACTCAATGCCTTCTTTGCCTTGGTCTTTACTGGTAAGACCGACCTTAAGGAATCACAGGTCTCTGAGACCAGTAGGAAAGTCTGGAGTAAGAAAGACCCTTGGTGGAGGAGGATCAAGCTAGGAAACATTTAAACAAACTAGACACACACATGTCCATGGGACCTGATGGAATGCACCCACGAGTCCTGAGGGAGCTGGCTGATGTCACTGCAAGGCCACTCTTGATAGCATGGCAACTGAGAGATGTTCCTAGGGACTGGAAGAAAGCAAAAGACTCTTCTATCTTCAAGAAAGGCAAAAAGAGGATCTGGGGAACTAAAGGCCGGTCAGCCTCACCTCGATCTCTGCGAAGATGATGGAGCTAATAATCCTGGAAACCATTTCAAAATATATGAAGGACAAGAAGGAGATTGGGAGTAGTCAGCATGGATTTATGAAGAGGAAATCATTCTTGACCAACCTGATAGCCTTTTATGATGAGATGACTGGCTTGGTGGGTAAGGGGAGAATAGTGGATGTTGTTTATCTTGATTTTAGCAAGGCTTTTTGCACTGTCTCCCATAAAATTCTTACAGACAAACTGATGAACTACAGGCTAGAAAAAAGGACAGTGAGATGGACTGAAAGCTGGCTGAACTGCTGGGCTCAAAGATTTTTGAACAGCAGCAAAAAGTCCACCTGGAGGGCAGTCACTAGTGGCATATGCCAGGGGTCAATACTGGAACCAGTCTTGTTTAATATCTTCATTAATGTCCTGGATGATGGGATAGAGTGCACCCTCAGTAAGTTTGCAGATGATACAAAACTGGGAAGAGTGGCTCATACACCAGACGGTTGTGCTGCAATCCAGAGGGAACTCAACAGGCAGGAGAACTGTGTCGACAGGAATCTCATGAAGTTCAACAAATGGAAATGCACAGTCCTGCACCTGGGAAGGAATAATCCCACGCACCAGTATAGGCTAGGGGCCGATCAGATGGAAAGCAGCTTTGCAGAAAAGCACCTGCAGTCCTAGTGGACCTCAAGTTGAGTCTGAGCCAGCAATGTGCCTTTGCAGCAAAGAAAGCCAATAGCATCCTGGGCTGCATTAGGAAGAGTGTTTCCAGCAGGTCGAGGGAGGTGATTGTTTCCCTCTACTCAGAACTGGTGAGACCATGTCTGGAGTGGTGAGTCCAGCCCTGGGCTTACCAGTACAGGAAAGTCATTGACATACTGGAGTGAGTCCAGTGAAGGATCACAAAGATGATTAAGGGATTGGAGCATCTGACATATGAGGAGAGGCTGAGAGAACTGGGATTGCTTCGCCTGTAGAAAAGAAGCCTCAGATATGATCAGTGTATATAAATACCTGTTGGGAGTGAGTAAAGAAGACAGAGACAGACTTCCCTCAGTGGTGCCAACTGAAAGGACAARAGTCACAAACTGAAATACAGGAAATTCCATTTAAACATAAGGAAAAACTTTTTTACTGTAAGGGTTATYGAACACTGGAACAGATTGCCCAGAGAGATTGTGGGGTCTCCATCCTTGGAGATATTCAAAACCCAACTGGACAAGGTCCTGAGCAATCTGCTCTAGCTGACCCTGCTTTGAGTAGGGGAATTGGAGGAGACCATTTCCAGAGGTCCCTTACAACTTTAGCTGTTGTGTGATTCTGTAACAAAATGACCTACAGAAAAGGCCATCAAAAGTCCTATCGTTGATCAGCACAAGAAGATGATTTGTATTCAACTTAAGGAATAGGAACTAAGGCCCCATAAAATGGCTTAAATTATGAGTTCAGAAGGAAAGCTGCACCAGCCTCTAATTTGGGATAAATAAAACATATGTCAATAGACAGACAGAGGGGAAGGATTATCACTAAGAACAAGAAACAGTAAGCAAATCTGTGGATGGAGAACAGAAGAAGAGCAGAAATGGGACACTCCGGAATCTCTAGAGAACATTTCTAGGTTCTCAGATAACAGGTACACTGATCCTACAGTTTCAGGACCAAATTTGGACTATATCATTTGATATTTAATGGACCTCAGCTTGCCAGAAACAGCAGATCGCCTGTAACTTTAAGTCATGATTACTTCAGCTAGGAAATTGTACTGTAATTGACATGCTCTGATCTATTATACAAACAGCTATCAGTAAATCAGCACTTAAAGAATATGCTGCTCCCCAAGCATATAATGCAATATAATTGCAGCAAGTGTCTTAAAATGTTTTTCACAAGCATTATGCAAATGATCAAAAATGATCTTTGCTTAAGTTTGAAAAGATTTATGCTTGCATCAAGCTACCGATACAGCCCAACAGCTTTATATGAGTGTCTATAGCTTTTCTGCAAGAGCCAAACCTCAATAACTAGCCTAAATAACATCCTTTGGAACCTGATATATGCCTTGCCTACATCTGTTCTATGTATCTCAGAACACTTTACCATGTATCTGGCTCAGCTGAGATGACTGAACTTCAAGCTTCTATTAATAACACACTAAAATGATATTTCCTCTTCATGGGTTCCCAGGCAGTTGTTCTATCAAAGCCAGTCATACGAAATAGTTGAGGAGGTTGCTGGAAAAATAACTGAACATTTCTGAGGTTGGCTTTGGTTTCTGTCATAGCCCATCTCACTTGGTTCTTTCATGTTCAGGCTACAGGGGTGTGAGGTTTCCTCTGGGTTGATTCATTATCAGCTCCTAAACCTTGGCTTCCCAGCACAAAATAAAAGGAAGGAAAGCAAGAAGAGAATCATAGAAGCCTGCAGCTTGTGACACTGCAGTCAGTCTTTGGCCATCTGGTCTTAACTTTTGATAGCTCTTAGACATATTTTTACTTAATCTTCACAGTGGAAGAAATCTATATGATGTAATCGCACTAGCAGTAAAAATCTACATGCTAGTACATAACACACTAGGGCATCAGCCCCCATGACCCTCTCATTACATGTTTGAGCACTGAAAATGTATTCCCTTACCTTGTTGATGTGCCAGGGATGGGACGTCCTGTATCCACAAGAACACACCAACAGTAGCCTGTGGAAGGATGACACTGAACAGGTTTGTAAAGGCCACCCTGAGCACACTCTGGAATGAATACATTGTCTTTCTGGGGTTGTTTAGCTTCCTCCAGGGCTGACTGAAGTTCTTGATCACATGATGATGCTTTTGGAAGAAAAAGAAAAAATACTGAAGAAGCTATATGTAAAGGACCCACTGGATTTATCAAACAATTGTTATATCTCTCTTTCATTGCACGTAAGGATTGTATTTGAAGAGGCTCACTACAGCTCAAATATCAGCTACATTGGTTTATGTTGTATAGTGTTAGCATCCTTAGTTTTCTTTTGGCGTAGCCACTTCAAAATGCAATCCTAACAGTATCTTGACACCCCTTCTCCCATATTAGAGGTAATCCAAAATCCAAAATACTTTCTCTGCCATCTTAAAAAAATCTTCCACTCCACAATCTCTAAAATACTGATTCTTTTTAGAGAGCGAAAGTCAAAATCCAACTTTTAAAGATTCCTTATAAATGAATTATTCATCTAAATGGCATGTTTATATTCTGCTCTTTCTTTCCAATTTTGGAATAACCTTTTAATATAGTGAAAACACTTCCACCTTCTTTCCTGGTGATTCTAGTATTGGTGATGTATCATCTGATCTGGAGACAAAGATCTCCAGGAAAAAGTAATACAATTTTCTCTCTGCCCTATCAGTACGTCCCAGATCTCTTCTGGATGTGAGAAAATCTTTTGTCTACACATTCCTGGCCTTTATGCAGAAACTGTGAACCGGGGACCAAAGAGCAGAAAGCCCAGAAACAGAGAATGCCATTTATTTCACAACAGTGTGTACAACTCCTCTGCAGATTAATTTTGGTCACCACTAAACTTGTATGTCTGGCAATGTATAACAATTATAAATGAAACAAACTATTTTCTCAAGCCACTTCTTTCTTCAGGAACTTTAAAGTCAGTCTTCAATCATGCAAAACTTAGACGGTTAACAAAATTTGTTCTGTATAATTCTCAAAATAATCCACTGAATAGAAATAAATATTTGAAAAAGCCAAAATCCTTATGATATATAATAAGAACTCTACAAACACAGGAACTACTGATAAGAAAATTTCAAGCTGCTAGAACTTCAGTCAACAAAAAGAATCCATTCGGTGAAAGAAAAGTTGTTTTAATGTTGTCTAGAAAAATAACTGCGGAAAATTTTTGCTCTTCTTTCAAATCAGTTAAAGTCTAGTGGCACAATTMTTCTCTGAATCTCCAGAAGACTTTACTTCTTGATTCAACCCATAGAAGAACAAGTTGAATCCTGACTGTATTTTCCAGTGTATTTGCAATGAGTTTCATCTTTGATCTAATCTCACTTACTGTTGATCACGGGTTGATAAAATGCTTTGCAAATTTTAGGCACAAAGTGACAGAAAGTCATTAGTTACATTTAGAATGCCACTGGTCCCTGCCAGCTTCTTGCAGAGATGACTAAAATCAGTAAGTCTTCCAGTGCACTGGAAAAGGCGACAGGAAGTATATCCCCTTCATACTTGAAATGCCACACAATTCTATGTATATGGTGGTCTGGTTTCCAAAACAGTGTATTTTGTTCCAATAAACATAAAGTATTAAAAAACATGCATTTCACTTGCTAACTTGGTTACAAGCCACTGATATTTGGGGGGTTTTTTTAGTTCTTTGGTTGATAATTTTATGCCTCTTTGCTGCATATGGTATTTGAGCAGGAGATCTAGATGAATTGATTAATTTTGCATGTTTTTCTCTTGTCTACCCACTGACATAATCAGAGATGAAATAGTTTCAAAGCACCAATGTTTAGACAATACACTCTAATTACAGAACCAGTGTAGTGAGGACAGAAAGGCTCCTTTAAAAAAGGCAAATAACTAACTAAAACAGAAACAGCTATGGTTTCATGAATTAGAAATCCATCACCAATATCCTCTTAGGGTAGCCAAAATAAATCTTTCTCTCAGTGAATCTGGATTATAATAATTATTGACTTACAAGGTATTACAACTCTGGAAAACATATCAACTAGTTTGGTTGCTCACTTTTAATATTTTGTATATAATCAACCAAAAAGGAACAAACAGGATGAAGAAGTTGCAATAAGAGGAGGAAACATTATTCCTCTTTAAACTCAATTAAATTTTTTCTCATTCATACTGATAATCCTTGGGATCATTCCATTAGCTACTGTGACCTTCTCATTTTATATCCTTGTAACTAGCAACAGAATCTGGCAGATGTGTAAGTATTATTATCTCTTGCTAACCCAGAGGAAAGATATATTTTCATACTCTCTGCCTTGTTTAGAAAATACTTTGGTGTATGGAGACTACACAGTCAGATAATCCAGATAGACAAAATGTAATAGCAAGTAGGAAGCGAGTATGATAGAGAATCCCCAGTGTAGAGGCAGATATGGATTATTTCAGCTGTGAGCTTAAGCTATAGTGACTGATTTTGGGGCTGCTCTAGATTCTATTGATTGAAATAACCAGCAAACTACCACACTGRTGACTCAGAAACACTGAGCCACGAGCCACTGGGGCAGTCCCTGCATAGGAGCAGGTGCTGCAGACCTAGACGGACAGTCCTTTCATTTAGGAACAGTCATTCCTAAGGCAAGGTTTTCAGCTAGCTACTGCTCAAGCCAGAACTTTGTCCCTTGAGCACTAAGCTAGGTTTCTGTGCTCCTTTCTTCCCTCATGCCTGGTTTTAAGTTTTAAAGGTACAGAGAAGCAGTAATACGGGAGAGACTTCAAAGGAGGGTTGCAAAAGTGGATAATGGCATCAGGAGGCACGATCAGACTGAGGACTGGTGGAGCTTAAGTTTGCGAGTGAGATAGATAGGAAACCGGTCAGTGATAGAAACCAAAAAGAATGTTTAATGATAAAAAGAAATGTTCTTAGGGGCAGAAGTATTGCAAATATAGACAAAAAGTCTAGTATTCATACAAAATACTAGAGGAAAATTTTTGAAACTAGAAGGACTCTAGTGATGGAAAAATCTGCCTTGAAGAGCAGCATCAACACGAGCATTAACAACAAAAAACTGATATGAAAGAAACTGTGGTATTTCCAGGAAGGTCTTTCCCTTCTTAGAATCTTTCATTTCTTACCCTTTGCCTACAGATGGGAAATTGTAACAGGAAGAGAAATTAATCAGTAGTCCTAAATAATCCGTTGGACAAAATGTAGAATATTTTTGACAAATTCGAAAATACATAAATTAGTGTGATGGACATTACGGTTGTCAGCTCTGTATGTACCAAATGACTTAGCCTTATTACAAAACTTCTGAACTGAGTTCATTCATTTTGTTCACCAAAAGTGCATAATAGTTTTTTATTTCCCTTGCTTACACAAAGGCTAATCATCTTGGTCAGCCATCAGGCAATTTATGCAGTGACTGCCCAACAGAATCATTTCCTCAGAGTCCAGGACTATTGTACAGTTTTGACAGGACCAAATCACTTGTGCCACTATTATTACTTTCCTGTTTGTCTTCTCCACCAAAACACTATTCCTACATAAATTAAAGCAAAACCCAGAATCCTGCCTGCTTTTGCCAGGACCAGAATATTAGTCCTCAGTGTAATTTCCTCTCTAAGGGAACCATTCATTCCTTTTTAAACTCTTCTTTCAATCATTTACAACAGGAGATCTGGGAAGATTCAATTCTAGCCTTGTAATGACTATGAGCCCTTATCATAGAGATACCAAACTACTGCAACTACTTGCCTTTGTGATGTCAGAAGAATCACAGTCAACAAATGTTCATTTACTAGGAGAACCAGTTATAGATGTCATTAACTTACAAAATGTCTGCCAGTTTGTCCAAATAATCAGACATCAGCTGCAATCTGGAGCCATAACAGATGGATGCCAGAAATTCTTAAAATGAACAGTATGGAAAAAGATCTATACCACAATAAAAGTGGGATAAATACCTTAATCATCAGAATACATCAAACATTTTATGGAATATGTCACTACAACAACATTCCTTCCAGGAAGAAAAAAGCACTGATATCCTAGCTTCTTTTCAGGGAATACGCTTACGCTATTTACTTTCACTTAGTTCCTTTAGTTCTGCCTTGATGGGAAAAAGGGATGGTTTTCCAAGCATGTTAATTCCATAAAATAGTTAGACATTGCCAAAAAATCCTTTCAAGATAGTCTGCTATGTTAGCCAGCTACAATGTGGCACAGTTGGGATTCCTAGTTACAGTTTCTACCCAAAACTATATTTTATTTCATTTTTGTGAGCATTAGTGATTCAACACACAAATTCCAAGCATGTAAGGGAATACGTATATTTTGCCCAGTTGTGTAACAAGAGCCTTGTGCCATCCAATGACCATCTACTTACTCTGAAAAAGGACTTTCTGAATGATGAAGTAAAAATCTTGCTCACCACTAAGAAAGAGTTTAAATACTTGCTTTAAATGTAATCTCTGTTACTCTTCCAGTGTTTTATTGTTATTCTATTTCTTCTCTTTTTCCTGTAAGTATTAGTTACTAAATATAGCTTTCTTGTTCTTGTTCAGGTTGTCTTCACAAGTCTGTTAGGAATAACTAGTGGAAATGCTTCACCTTCTGTCAATAGCAAAGATACTATAGCTAATGCAAACTCTCTGGATAAGTTTCATGTTTTCTATAAAATCTTGAGTCCATTCTTGTTGCTAATCATCAATTCTTCCTAAAAAAGCCAGTCTACATTCCAGTGAATTAAGTTAATTTATATGAACAGAAAAATACTGCAATGGTAGAAGGGTCTAAAACTGAAAATCTTTTTTATGAAAGAATCCATTTATCAGTCTCTGATGGGTTACTTAAAAGGTTAATTAATGTTTACTAGGTGATGTCCTAGAGTGGAAAAAAGTGGTTTTCCTGGAAAAGTCATCCTGACCCAACTGCTTACTGGTGCATTTGTCTGTTGTATATCTAAAATACCAGCACCACATTATGTTGATTATAATAACCATCATGTTAGTTTTGTAACAGGAGACATTTTAGCCCCTCATTTCAGAAATTCTTGAAATTGATGTACTGTGTCTCATCACAGTTTCTCCCAACACATGGAATTTTCATGATTACAAATAATTTTGATTTTTTTGCTTAAATGTGAATTGCTGTACTTATGTCTAAATTTCAGTGTGTTCTGCAGAAACAAGTTGCCAAATTTGCAGAAAATTACAAAGGCATCTGTGTGCTACTTTAACATTTCCTGCCACTACATAAACATTTCCTTTCAATTTCCTTAGCCTCCACAATGTGTATATGACAAACAGAATCCATTCCAAGAAATTCTATTTTCAGTTGATTCCTTCTCCCTCCATTTCTCATTACCATAATGGGCCATGAAAGCACAATTTAGACAGCCTGGTTTCCAGGGTAAAGGGATCTTTTATCGGGCCTTGAAGCTTAACATCCTCTACAGAAAGCAAGTAAAAAGCCTGTGAACAAAAATACTCTGAAAAATGATACACATGCTCTGGAGGAGTGCACTGTAACATCTGAGACAGTTAATTTTTCAGTCTTCCCATGTTTCTGGGAGGATATATATAACAACAGAATATATTGCTTTTCAAAATTTCTATATACAGAGACTTACCAAGTTCTATGACATTTTCTGCTAACCAAGATGTTATCAAAATCATCAGGCTGTCCTATTTAATTAAGCTTAATTTACACACTTTCAGAACACTTCAAATACTGATTCATATAAGTTCTGTGCTAGTTTATTTCAAAATCTAAGTAATTAGTATGGATAAGTAGTCTTCCTGTTGACAACCATGCAACACTCCAAAAAATTCACTTCTCACTGGTATAAGAATTTGATCTATTTGCTTAGGATGAACCCTCGCTGAAACAGTGAAGTTAATAGGCCCTGAGGAAACCGATTACAGTGTGTTTTTATATTTTCAAATAGTTTTCATGGTATTCAAATTTCACTGAATGGTTTTCCACTTACACTAGACCAAACTGCATTTCCACATATGACCAGGACATTCACTTTAAAAAGGCAGTGGGAAGTGTGATAATTTCTACACAGGCTACACTTTCCCTACAGAAGAATTTACATTGACTGGATGGCAGATCTGGAGAACAAAATGAGTCCATTACAGCAGTTGCCCTGTTATTCCTAACTGCAGTAAATATTCATCCTTGGAGTAAATTAGTAGGTTCTTTTTCTATAGCTGACCAATTTGCATAACCTAGAACCTATGACATCTGGCTCTGCTATAAAGACAGCAACCAAGGAAGTATGTTAGCTGACATAAACGGCAAAAATTCCCTAAAGGATTTCATTCTAGTGAAGGAGAGGTGTAACTTAATGGCTTCACATTCTTTTAGGGTCTTGAGCCTGCCTTTAGACCTTCTCTAGCATGACAAACTCCAATAAGGAGGGAGGTGAGGTGGTATAACAGTGTTAAGACGCCAACTCCATGCACTTTATGCATATGAAGTTATTCTCTGGTCCCTTATGGCCTGTGTATGAACATCTCATACTAGTCTTCCTTAAAAAGCTCTGTTTCTACAAAAATTTGCCTGCCTCCCTTTCTTGACCATTTCAAATAAATTCATCTTCAATGGAAATCAAGTGAAGCTTGATGCTAGAAACAAATGCAGGAACAACTTTGCTCATGCTTGTAGCTTCTTGTAGAGACTATTCACAAACCTAAATCAAATGGGCAGTACTGGGCACAATCCTTCCTCTAGAAGACCTCAATGGAAAAACACCCACTAGATTCAAAGGACACTACATCAGGCCTCAGCTGAATATATTCACATGCACGTATGTTTCCAACTAAGCCCAATATTTGCTCACAGACCAAGCAATGATTGGAAGGAATAGGTAACATTAATAAACATTCAGATTCAGTCCCAACATCTAGAAGGCAACCAAAACCTAAGTCTAAATTACAGTATTGATACTCGTCTGGTGCCACATGTTTTGATTTACATTATGTTCAGATACGCATCAGCATGAGGGCTCTCAAGGCTTGGAGAAAGCTGGCAACATTCCTACCCATACTTACCCATTTGTGAAAACTTGTGGGAACCAAATATTTTCGGCCCTTTGTGTGTATCTGCAGAGTACTCCCAATATACAGCTGATCACTATTTTGCACTTCTGGAGTTTGAGTGGATGCTTGTGGCCAAACACAAAGCTCATGGCTTCAACACAACCCTAAAGATTAATTTATGTACTTCACTCCACTGAAGAAGGCAGGATAAATCACAGGCAGATGTTATCATTTATCTGTGTGGTTTCATATGCAAAGATACTGCAATACATACAGAGGATAAACTGGAAATGCCATAAGCCCATAGAAACAATAAGCCAGAATGCAGAGAGCACCAGACTCCACTTATCTTTACCTGAAAAAAATCATAGTCACAACCACTTTGATGTACCCATATACACCAGGATGATCTCCAGTTTTACCCTTGGTTTGATTAGCCAAATGGCACTAGCTCAAATCAAGATGCCTGCATTACACAAATTCCAGTTCTACAGATAGTCTAAAGTTTGGGGCCCCGAAAGAAAAAAGATCTCAGACRAAAATATGATGACTTGCTCTTTAATCAAAATTCAATCCCACATATCTACTGGGATTTTAAAAGAGCTAATATCACCAGTTTCTGTTTTAGGGAAGGTTTTGCACACCTCTACAAATCTTCCTTTTGCCTCCAATTTGAAACCTTAGGAATGCTATGAGAAAGGCTGTAACACCTCTAATACAAAAAGAACTGATTTCTTACAGAAGCCTGTTATTTTAGGKTTTTTTTCTTAAAAATTTCTTAATTGAAGAGATTAGAAATACTATGTATTTGAAGTTTTCCTGTCACCGAATTATAATTCATTTAAATTACTCATTTTAATTATTCATTTATTATCATCTTTTTCCTTCTCAGAGTTCTCACAATGCCATTGCACAGAATATAAGGGACCAAATAGCTATCTGCTTTTAAACAAAAAGGTAATGTTAAATTCTGCCATTCTTATTTACTTTGAATAAAACCATAGTGCGAGTACTTGCCACTGACATGATGAAAGCTCTGAGTAGCTAGTCTTCTTTTACAAGTGTGACAGAATCTGGCTGTAAGTGTTTATCATTCAATACTCACGTAGATAAATGACAGATAAGTATGAAATCCGTATAGAGTATAAACCTGAGTTCTTTCAAAGACCCATTGTGCATTAGAGCCATAATATGTACCCTGAACATCTTGAGTCAAACATATATTATACCATCTAATAAACGTGAAAGAGCAGTAAGCCAAGAGTAGCTCATTTTTGCTAAATCTTTAACAGGAGAATGGGAAAATGATAGAAAGCTTTAGAAAACCAGATTGCTTTAGCCAGACTTGAGGATTTTCTGATCCAAGGACTGTTTACACCCTAACCACCACACTGGATCTTTGAGTGCAACCTTAACACAAATCAAAAATTCTTGTAGGCCAATGGGTCAGTCACATGACATCAGCTTTAACAAGGACCTCAGATTTTCTGAGGAGATGAGGTCCCTCACTCCTTTTTACTCAATGAGTTGAAGGCATTCACTGATTTACAGGGCTGGACGTAGGATGAATTATCATCTCCAAGTGCTTTTGCTTGACTTTGTTAACTTGGCTCCCCCAACATGAGTAAAGACACTGTGCAAAGTCTGCTCTATCCTGCAAAGATATAACTGAAAGCAGTATTTGCTGAAACCTGGTTTTCCTTTGAGTCCAGGCACAGGAGGAAACACTAGTTCCTATTGTTAGGTACGGCTGCCTAATACTGCCAAAGTAGAGCAGCATCATACCTTTCAAACTGCAAAAACAAACAAAAAAGCCACCACCCAAAATTAGAGCAAATGGGAGTCACTGGCTTTTTCCAAACACAATGGCTAGTTGGACAGTTTGCTATAGCAATCTAAAGGCTCCTTCATTAACCAAAATTGCTCAAAGCTGCCATTCTTGCTTCATGAGTATATTGACCAGCAAATGTTAGTCTTCTGCCAGTGGAAAAATCTCTCATTTTTAAAAAATATTTGAGGTGCAAATAAAGCTGGTTCACTTTTTCCATAGAGCTGTGAAAGTGAAAGTCTTTGCCAGGAGGGCTATTTATCTGAATAGCTCTATTAAAAATTACAAGACAAAATGTGCAAACTTGGGTGCCTAAATTCATACTTCGGCACCTTAACTAAGCAAGCCCACTTGCAGAAATGTTGATCTGCCAGAGCTTCCTCTYAGCAAAACAGGAGTTGTTTCTGTTCAGCATTTGTGAAGCAGACACATCAGTGCCTGGATATGGCTTTGGATACCTGACCTCGGAACCAAGTAATTTTAATTTCAAAGGTGTACAGTGGCATCACTGGCTACAGTTTATACCACATTCCTGCCATTGGTCCACCCTGCCAATGCCGTTGGCATTGTGCAGTATTTTCCAGCTTTACTGCTTAACTCCCATTTGAAGTGGAAGCATTCCACTTTCTTTTCTAAGTATCAGCTCCTTTTCAACCACCTTACAGGCAGCTCTCCTAGGCATATACTTACTCAACAGATAAACAGGATTAAAATAAGAAGAATCAAACAATCTTTTCAATTCATGTATTTGCTTCATTACATCATTTACTGTGGATTTGGTGCTTGTAAAGTGGGCTGTATAGTCAGGCTTTCAGTTTACAAAATGGCAGTCTCAACTCACTGCGCTGGCACGTGAGACAGAAGTTGCACCCCCTGCCCTCCCAGGGCACCTGGTTGCTCACACAAGCCCTGGGAAAGCATAAGCAAAACAGATATTGCCATTCTCTGCCACCATAGCATGGTGTCTCAGAGCACCTTACAAAATGGCAAATATAATATGCACCTCTGTCTAGTTCATAGCAGACAGCACAAGCATTACAAAATGATAAGGACTTGGCTCTCTGACACTCGGCAGGTATACAGACATTAAACAGGCAGCTGAAAGTGAAATTCTCTTTTCTGCCTTACCTCACTGTTTCAGGGAAGGCTACTTTGACAACCAGAAACAGTTTATACAATCATCGTTCCCACCACCTCTTCCGTGGCTAAGGAGAATGATTCTATCTCCAGAGCTCTCAGATATGTACCCTTCAAACCTACTCCATGTAAAAAATGCCAATATTTAGAAAGTGTGCTAATGCCAAGAATACAATTGCATCCTTAAAAGCTAATTAATGATACAGGAACCAAAGCCTGGCCATTCTTACTCTGATTTGCTTTTCTTCATCTTGTCAAAGAGAAGGCAGGAAGCAGGTGGAGAAATACATATGCACGTTACTGGTCATGTCTCTAATTAAAAGAACCGTGCTGTGCAATGAAAAGTCCTTGCAGAGAACCAGAAGCAAATTCTGTAAAGTGCTATCATCTGTTGAGTCACAATACTCCTGGAATGGATTAACTCTTATCCTGAGCATGAGATTCTACAAATAACATGTACATGAACCCTGCTCAAAAGGTAATTGCATTACTTAAACCCTGCATAAATCCTGCTCGGAAGGCTCATGTTAGGCTAATGCTGTATAGGTCCTGTGTTGGCCCTCTGAACATTACATCCACAATACACTATTTATATAGTATGTAGGAAGTCAATATTCTTAACAGGAGAGGTAGAAAAAAATGGATTCAGACAGCAGACTATTTACTAATTTTGGCCAAGTTTTGTGTCCAATAAGGAGAATGAGCCAAAGAAGAGTAAAAGCCAATAAGAATATTCTTAGATTCTTTCTTTCAGCTCCAGCAACTTTTTAATACAGTTTTATGTAGCTATTTTTTTCCCATATGGCTATGGTTAAATGGCTCAGCTTGTGTTTTGGTTTCAAGAGCAAAGMCAAAATCTTTGGCTTGGCTCTGCCTTCAAACTTGGAGAAAAACAAGAGCAGTGGGAATTAAAACTAAAACACTAATTCCACCCCACTTTTATCTCTGCTTTCAAAAATAAATAGTTCTCTGAAGTCCAGATAATGAAGTCTATATATGGTGTGATAATGAAACACCCCTATGATTTTGAAGGATGAAAGACCCCTAGCATATTGAAAATCTTGGGTCATGATTTCCGCTCCTGTAAGCCGGAACCATTTCACTGAACATAGTGGGGGTCACCAACAGAAAAGTCAGTCTCTAGCACACACAGAGCAATTTTTGAAGGCTTCTTAAATGAAGCATAGTAGCAAAGTCAAAGCATTTTTGAAACAGTAGAATTAGAATTTTGAAGTGTGAATAATGATCCTTAATCCTTTACAACCCAGTGTCATATGATTATAGTAAGTGTTCCGTAGATGATTAGTGTTTATCCTACCATGGAAATAACTTGTATGAATAGAAAAAGCCTTGCATAAATAAATACTTCTCAGCAATCCATGGTGTGTGAGAGTAAACAGCATGTTTAAGAAAGTGTTATTTTTCAAAGTGTTTGCTTAACATGTTTCCCACAAATACTGCCATCCCTTTCAGACCTGCTCCCATCCTGTTGCTACACTCCCACATGAACACATCTACCTCAGGCCTCATTTATTTTGAAGCTCTCTATGACAAAGAGAGAAAATTCAAAGGACTGCTTTTGGCAAAACTATTCAAATAAAACAGATTCTAAATATTTAACTTTTCCAGATAACCAGTATCAGAGGAAACAGCAATGCTGGTATTCAGTCACCTAATAAGGAAACATTTTTATTACAGTTTATGTGAAGACAGTTCTGTTGTTTTTCTACATATTATATGTATGCTTTGTTTTGTTTTGTTTTTTTAACTTGGTAAGAGTAAAGGTTGATTGCTTGAAAATAATACAAAGTGAGGCACAGTGCATGATGCTCCCAGCTGTTGCAACTGGAGCTGTTGCTGATTACATCTGCCTATTATAAAGCATCCTGTGCCAAACCAATCAACCATTGGCATAATTAATGAAGCCTGCAAGGGCWGTTTCCATCAGTCAGGAGGAACAGACACAGGCTAAAGCAGAGTGGAAAAGCCTGTGTATTTACAGACCTGTTTGCCTTAGGTCACAGTTGTGGGTAACTACAGTACAGTCCTATAGCAAGTGCCATGGATTACTAGAAATTTTGCCTCATTCATGTGGGCACATTTACATGGAAATAACACAGAGGTGAGTCTTTATATAGGCTCTCTTTTGCACCAGTCACATGCATCCTCTGCTTGTCTTGGGGTTCTACATATATTCATATTGCAACCATGCTATGGCAGGTGCATTTTGCAAAAAGAAGGGGAGGGATCTTTGAAGTTGCTGATCAGCTTCAAGGAAAAAGGCTGAAAACCCAATGTCATGATTTACGTGACTGCAACAAACAAATAAACAAAACAAAACGCAGGAAGTCTAGATGCAAAACTGACACTGAGAAAAGGGGTTTATCTTGGGTCTTTTCATTTAGAAAAATGCAGCTATTTCCACTGGTCAGTGCAATCCATTTTTCTTCACAGTTAGGGACCTCACATCCACCTCCCATACCATCTAAGTCTCTAAAACTTCTCATGGTAAGTTCAGTAGACCAGTACTAGACACTATCTCAATCATGTCTCTGCCGAAACTTTTACTCCTGCTTGCATTGATCTGTCCAGACTGCAGCAGCTCTCCCAGAAGCAGAGCCAGGGTTAGAGCCCTGGAGTTCCTGGCTAGCTGCCATGAATGTAAACCATTAAACCATGCTGTCTCTCTGCAGTTGCTGATGTCAGATACTTTCACATACTACACTAGGCTGGTTGCTTAAGTCTCCTCAGTGACATCCTGAGGAAATAAAATTGCCCCAGAATATATGCAAAGAACATGATAGCATTGATCATTCTGTCTAATAGTATTGGTGTTATAACACTTGCACTGAGTTTTATCTGAAAAAAACAAATGGTCACTTCCACAAAGAACTTACAACCTTGATTATGGAAACATTCTTATTTAGAAAAGCATTGCTTAATACTGAGCATACACTCCACTAGCTTTGGGAGCAAACACCTAGTTGCTCTCCCAGTTTGTTGCACAGTTAGGTAGTAAACAATGGTGAAGAGGGAGAAGCAGCCAAGGTGACCATGATGAAAAGGTTTTCATAAGTACAGCAACTGATTTTAGGCCAGAAGAGGCAATTATGATCATTTACTGTGATACCTGGCATGCACAGTTTCATCTGCCATGTACTGCATCAATCCTATACATTCTGTCTGAGTGATGGGATAGCTATTGAAAGATGCCCAGTTCTAATATAAAGACTTCCAGTGCTGAGGAATGTATCCCATTCTTCACTGAATTGTTCTAAAGGTTAATCACATTCACTTAAAAAAAAAAAAAAACTACCTAATTTCTAAGGTTAATTTTCCCACTTCAACTACCAGCCAATGGATTTGATTGTGGTTTTCTTGCTAAGATTAAAGAGCTAAATACAGTCAGAATACATTGAGCCTTTTTAAGTTATTCAGTGTAGGACAGATTTTCCAGATATTCATATGGATCTTCTCCTGACTCTTTTCCAACTCTTCAGTTTCCTGTAATGTGGATACCACAACTGAATAAGGTATCCCTGAAATGGTTTCTGAAATCCTACATACATAGGTAATGCCACCTCTCTATATTTACCCTCAGTCTAGGAATCAAAGTAGCTCTCCTATCCATTGCACTGTTCAGCTGGTTGCTCATAAGACCTCTCAGCTTCTTTTTGGAGACATTCTATTTTCAGAATGAAGTCTGCAAATTCATAGTATGACCTACAGCCTTTATTCCTTGTCTAATCTTCCCTTTGATGGCAATAGACAAAAACAGAAGAAGGGAGAATGGAGATGAGAAAACAGTATTGCAGGAAAAGTCCAAAAGAACAGCATTTGAGATTGAGGAATGATGCACAGCCAAAATAGGAGAAATACACCATGAAGATCAGCTATGGACAGTCAGCAGAGAAAACAGAGTGCAAAGAAAGAACTGAAAAGAGAACTGGGAATTCTGTCTGTACAAACAACAGTGAGGATGAGTAATTATGACAGAGGTAACAGACACTATGGCAAAACTGCATAAGGCTCCAATAGAAGCAGATACCAAAAAAGGTGAATTAAGCTAAAGATAACACTCAAGACTTTTTGTAAGGAAAAAAGAAATATAAGAAAAAAATGAACCAAAGCAAGGCAGTTTTCTTCTAGCCTTGCTCTGGACCTGGGACATTCCATACAAAAATCACACAGGCTCATTTAGACAAGCATATTGAAAAGATTACTGTCCTGCATCTGTGGAGCTAGCACTATTGTTATTTATGTGGTATTTTTGATATAGCACTGTCAGAAACCTCCAAGTCTTCTCATCAGGCTTCAAATGACATGATCCTTCTGACTGCAGTGGAGTCACTCCTGTGTACACTGCTCTCAGTAAAAAGAGGCTTCGTGCCCACTGAAACCAAACCATCCCCTCCTACAGTGATTTGCTTTTATTACATTGAGCTGTTCAGTTTAACGGATGAACTACAGGATGTGTGACTGCATTAGAAGGCAATGTTCCATCCTTGGGATGTTGGTAGGGAAAGGGGGAGAGGTGATCTTTCAAACCACTGACATTCATACTGATATTTTTGGCCTTGCTGCTTCTCTGTTGCATCAACCCAGAGGAACTAAAATCATGTCCTAAAAATTATTTGAAATTGCTTTTTAAACCTGATTTGAAACTGCAAGAACACTAACATCGTAAGTCTCTTAGGCTGGGCAGGACTTAGCCTTTATTCAGTCAAACAGGGCAGTAATGGCAATAATGACTGTCTCATTACCTTGTTTAGGCCAGTAAGGGCTACTGAAATTATGGCTTTAGACATGGTGGGAGTTTTTGGAAAGTTAGAGGGGAAATGTCCGAGATCAGAAGTTGCTTAGATATCTTCCTCCAGGAACAACTAGGTAAGCAAACAAGCAGAAAAAAAGTATCCCTGGCTTTACACCCTATCTTCTTGCCAGCCAGAATAACGGGGCACAGAGCTGTTGCAAAAAAAGAGTGAACTGCACCATGAAAAAATGTGATAGTCATGAGCTTCTGCAACTACTCACACCTTTGCCTTTGTGAGGAGTTTCCACTGTAATGGAATCTGTGGGTGGATTTACTAAATGAAAGTTAAACATAATCAAACAGGCTCACCCCTTGTCAACCCTTACTTACATCAATGGAAATTTTCCTCAGTGTAGACCTGAAGATTTGGCCGAATGACTTAGGGGGAATTGGAAATCCTAACTCTTCTTACGATCTGAACCTGAACAGATCTTGAACCTTGAACTATCTTCAACTTGCTTGCCAGAACTGAGTCTCGGCTTTTGGGGGCATAAGCAATCAACTGCATCAGTATGTACAGTCTAAATTAAAAAGCAAGCGATAATGCTTTAAATCACCTTTATATTCCTCTACTCCTAGACCAAACACCAGCCACTTTCTTGCCCTGATCTAAGTAGGTGCAGTGGAAAATAATTCAAGGGCATTACAGGCCACCAGCAAACACGTGAAAAGAAACGGTCATCTGAACAAAAAAATCCTTTGTGATCATAGTGGATTGGAATATTATAGGAAACACTGCTAATGGAAGCTATCTACATATTGGCTATAAGGCCTTTTGCAGAGTATCCCCTGGCTGCCTCAGTGCAGACAGGGCCTAGGGTGAAAGGGTAAGGAAGGGATCCACAAGGATGAAACAGTGCCTTCTAATGTAGTCACACATCCTGTAGTTCATCTCTTAAACTAAACAGTCCAACGTAATAATAGCAAATGACTGTAGGAGGGGATGGTCTGGTTTCAGTGGGCACAAAACCTTTTTTCACTGAGAGCAGTGTACCAAGTAGTAACTCCACTGCAGTCAGAATCACAGAATCACAGAATCGCTGAGGTTGGAAGGGACCTCTGGAGATCATCTAGTCCAACCCCCCTGCTCAAGCAGGGTCACCTAGAGCACGTTGCACAGGATCGCGTCCAGGCGGGTTTTGAATATCTCCAGAGAAGGAGACTCCACAACCTCTCTGGGCAACCTGTGCCAGTGCTCTGTCACCCTCACAGTGAAAAAGTATTTCCTCATGTTCAGATGGAACTGTCTGTGTTTCAGTTTGTACCCGTTGCCTTGCGTCCTGTTGCTGGGCACCACTGAAAAGAGTCTGGCTCCTTCTTCTTGACACCCTCCCTTAAGATACTTGTACAC
>NW_020450938.1:1269414-1272964 GCF_003343035.1 Apteryx rowi
TAGTGCCCTGCCTCCTCCTCGCAGGATCCTGAACTCCACCATCTCATGGTCACTGCAGCCAAGGCTGCCTCCGATCTTCACATCTTCCACCAGTCCTTCTTTGTTTGTTAGTATGAGGTCCAGCAGCACACCTCTCCTTGTTGGCTCCTCCACCACCTGTGTCAAGAAGTTGTCACCAATGCTCTGCAGGAACCTCCTGGACTGTTTGTGCCTAGCTGTGTTGTCACTGAAAGCTTAATGTGAGAGAGGAAAAAATAAGAAAGTCATCTGTGTAGTCCCCTTACTTGCTTGTGTATCCCTAGCTCTTCTAGAAAATGCAAGCACCCCTAACTCTTGTTGGCAGGGAAATAAAACCTTTTGGCTTCATTTCCAAATGAATGTTGCAATACAGGGACATGTCCAAATGTATTCTGTTAATAGTCTGAAACGTAAAGATTTCAGGACTTTATGTATTTATAATGCATTCTATTCCAGAAAAAAATATATCTAAGCAGTCATCAAAATAGAGTGTTTTTGATGCACAATAAAAGTCCTTTCATTTTGATAAGTTATCTTTACTCACTGAAGGACAATAAAAGTGACAAGTTTAAATAACATTAAGATCCCACTCGAAGCCAATGAAACAAGGTAACTCACTGTTTAAGCAGTGATAACATAATTTTTTCATAGCTTGTTATGACTGTAGTAGGCTTGGTTGAAAATGTTTCACTGTGACAGTGTATTTGATAGAAAAACAGGTCTTTAGATGAAAAGATGTTTTTCATTAAAAGTGTTTGCTTTTCATAAAAGACTTGTTTTTTATGAGAATAAAAAAAAACCAAAGACCCACAACCAAAGGTTGTTTCTTTCTGTTGAACTGCCAATGGAACTGCATAATCCAAGATGCCCTATGCCAGTGTAATGAGGTATCCCTCTGTTTTTAAAAAAGGGGAAACTCATATCCTGCATGTATAGTCAGCCTATGGACACCAACCCCTGAAAGAGAAGGGGATCATGAGGTTTTAAAATTACAGCACCCACAAGGCATTACAATGAACATTTCAAAATCAAGATTTTATCAAAACTATTCAGCTTTTTGTAGGCTTTTTTGTTGTTTATTTGAATTTTGGTTTAGAAAATATAATTTTTGAGCTGAAAATGCATATCTTTTAAAAAAAAAGTTCCTTAAGAAGTTAGAGTTTTCCAGAGGAGGTTGGATTTTCAACCATTCTGTGATATTAAGCTTTGCCCTCTCTTTTCTCTTGTGTTTTGTAGTGCACTGAGAGAATTTAAGATCTGAAATTTAATTTACAGCCTTAATCTTATTTAAACATAGCTTTATTTGTGGTTGAATGCAGATACTTGGCCTGCCGTTCTTAAACTAAAACGGGTATTAAAAATAGCTTAATGAAAAACAGTGGCCTGTCTCTTCAACCACTGCTTCTTCTCCAGTAACACAGAAATCTAGCACATTATGGCAACAGTAGTTAACGTTATTTTTAGGCAGAGCAGAGTGCAGGGAAAACACAGTGTAGAGCATTTGTCTGGAACAGTCTGTTATGAGAGAGGAGAGCATGATGGACAGGGTGGAGTGAAGAAGAAAGCAGACCAGTAATAATACAGTATTTGGGGTATATACATCTTAAAGATGAAAAGATCTCAAAGTGGTTTTACATACTTTAGAAGTAGTTTGGCTGGAACAAGTTCCCTCATGCCAATTATGACCTGAAGTGTGGCTTTTCATGGAAAGGAGACTCTACATTGGTCCCAAACAGAAAAGCCAGTGCACTGCATTAAGGGCAGGCTGAGGGAAAGGATCCATGGATGATGGTGTCAACCTAAGATCCTAACAGTCCATAAAAGCAGATGCTACAGTCCAAGCACATGCTTGTGCTGATAAAACAACTGTATTGCAAACATGTGGCCAGAATGCAGGTTTGGGGAGTGAATTTCACTCCTTCCACAGAAGTCCCCGTAAGAGTCGAATTTCTCTTGCTTTCGTACCAAATGGAAAATGCTAACATTATTGATGAAGCCACAAAAAGTTCCTGTATCACATGGCAATTTTTTCAGGCATTGAAGAAGGAAAAAAGCCAATAATTTAATTTGAAAATAATTAAGTTATGCATGAATTGTAGCATGAGCTGTCAATCTTTTCAGGAAGTTTGTGCAGAGATACGTGGCTTGGCAAAGAAGAAAGTTGGAAGTAATATGTGACAAATGATCTCACTAAAAATCCCTCTAAAATTCAACAACTGCGTCTGCCCATAACCTGATCTACAAGGGAACATCTAAAAATGAATTCAGTCTGTCAGAGATGTACATATCAGGAAAATGAAGTAAAATTTTGACTCCAAACACCAGAGCTGATACACATTACATGCCTGCCAGTCTGTCCATGGCAGCATTTTCATTAATATCAGTGGAAGGTTTTTGTACGGAACATGGACACATCATAGAGCAGAATATCACAGTTCACAGGGAAATATTAACAGGGAAATATTTTGCCATAAGTGTTCTGGGATTTTTTAAGTACTTTTTACTCAAATAATGGAAGGATGGACAGTTGGACTGATTCTAGTGAAAGAAAGAGAAAATTACTTTTTTCAGAACAGTCTAGTCGGTCCTGTAAAAACAGGAAAAACTTGCCAGAACAGCTCACTGGATGACCTTACAAAAACAGTGAATCCTTAACATTTTGGTTTTCTCTAAGGTTAGCATTTTCCAGGTTTTTTATCAGCTCACAGATGAAGATATAAGGAGTCCCTAACCTTGCAAAAAGTGGGAGAGTTCCATGAATAACCTTGGAGCGACGGAATTACTTTCGTCACCATCTTTATTATAAAAAAAGGGGGTTTTCTTGTTCAAGAACACAACCACCCATTTATGGAAGTTTTGAAAAGATCAGGGTCTTAGAGCTCTCTAACACTGCAAGTATTTCCTACATTTTAAAGTATTCTAATTTTTTTAAATGGCTTGACTTCAAGAGTAGCATTGGACTCTCAATATTTCAAAAAAAACCAGGACAGTTGTTGAAATGCCTTGTTACAGATTTAGGTGCCTAATTCCAAGTACTCACTCTTGGCCTGGGTCTCTTGCCCAAGAAAGTGCATAGGAATCAAGAAAAAATTTGCTGTACCATATTGACAAAGATCTTGGGTTGCTTTTTGTGTTCACTGCTTTTAGGGTGTTGGTTTTTTTTCGTTTTTTTTTGGGGGGGGAGGCAGGGAAGGGAAGGAAAGGCATGGAACATGCACATTTCTCATAATTATCAGGTCATTGACATGATGGTGGAAGGCCTGGCAGCTGTTATTGTGGACCCTTCTGGACTTATTATACCTGTCTGCAAAATATGCAACCCCCTTGCAGACCTATCTTCCTATACACAGCCCTGCAATCATAGTATAGTCAAGGCCAGATCCAAACTTTCTGTACTGGAAGAAATATCTATTTCCCAGAAATATTTATGTCTTTAGATATGATCCAATATGTATCTCTGCACTAACAAGATTTACCTTCTTTTTTTTTTTTTTTTTTTTTTTTCTGAGGGTTAAAAAAAAAAAAAGCCAAA